>NC_068381.1:24728224-24975413 GCF_023724105.1 Carassius gibelio
TCTGCCCAAATACACTGAACCCCCGGGTTGAGTGAAAAAACAGATTCCCTGAATGCATACAACACTATATAATTCAGAAAACCGTCCTTTTGGATAATTCTTGTTTTGCCAAATTATTATCACATTGTTACAGTCACAGAACTAAAGCAACAGGCCACTACAAGGTCCTGCGCCCACGCTGACCACATGTATGGAAAGTGCGCCAGAAGCCCATGGCCAGTTTAAAGTGTCCAAATCCCATATGGTCTAGCGGTTAGGATTCCTGGTTTTCACCCAGGCGGCCCGGGTTCAACTCCCGGTATGGGAATGCATGCTCCTTTTTGCTTCCCTCCTCAAAAATCCAGCAAATCTTCCTGCACCAGAAGTGACTTTTTGGCCAGCAGTAGAGCTACAGAACCCTGATATGTCGAGGTTCTGACTAGCCCTTAGCCCCTTCCATAGCTCAGCTGGTAGAGCGGAGGACTGTAGGTTGGAGTGTTGGCCACCCTTAGGTCGCTGGTTCAACTCCGGCTCGAAGGAGGTGTTTTTTTTTCATGTTCCCACCAATTTTTTGGTTTGGAGCTGGCTTTCTCACAGCTGTCAGCAGAGCTTGAATTCGCAGTCCACAATTGGAAGGCAAAAGAGCTTTCCCTGACCGGGAATCGAACCCAGGCCGCGGCGGTGAGAGCGCCGAATCCTAACCACTAGACCACCAGGGAGGGCTGGTGGGCTGGAGGGCTGGTGGGCTGGTGGGCTGGTGGGCTGGTGGGCTGGAGGGCTGGTAGTCTGTTCTCCTGATAACAAGGTGAGAATGAGCAGACATCAATGCTTGCCACCGTCACATCGAAAACCAACAAGTCTGTAACAATCGGAGGTCTTTACTATTGGTGGGCCAGTGGCGCAATGGATAACGCGTCTGACTACGGATCAGAAGATTCTAGGTTCGACTCCTGGCTGGCTCGCTCTGTGCTTGTTTTTCTCCGGCTTATTTTGTTGTTGTGTTTTTTTTCTCCAAAGTCCAAAAGAAAAGGCAACTCTCTAGGCATTCTTCTATTTTTTCCAAAAAAAGGCACATTCTGCACACCCATTCCGATGTCTAGGGGAGACACGGACATGCTTTGGTATTGCCATTCGTCTCACAAAATGCAGGCTGGTGGGCCAGTTGATTCTAGAATGAACAATTTCATTGCTACTCTGTAACCGCTTTACTACTTTGAAGGGTGCAATGCCATGTGGTTTTGATGTCACAGGCTTGCCATTTTGAAGCCTTATCACTAATTGCCACCTGGACATTGAGAATAATTTGTAATCTGCATTAAACTGAACGAGCGAATAATCAGCATATTAAAAATTGGTCTCACTTTCATTATTAACCTCACAACATGTCAGTTTTGTACCTTGACAGACCGACGATAGGCAGTTTTTCCTCTAGATAACGGTTGCCATGTGTGTTTTCAGATGCATGACACAAGTATTTTCACCTGGACAAGACCTTAATTACCAGTTCGAGGTATAAATTCAGCAATCACAGGATTCTGGCCAAAAAACTGAACCTTGTGTGAGTCAACAAACATGTCCCTTGAATGCATGCAACACTATATATTTCAGTAAACCGTCCCTTCGGATGATTCTTGTATTGCCAAATTATTATCACATTGTTACAGTCACACACCAAAAGCAACAGGCCACTACAAAACCCTGCGCCCACACTGGCCACATTTATGGAAAGTGGCCCACAAGCTTGTGGCCAGTTAAAGCTGGCCAGTTCCCATATGGTCTAGCAGTTAGGATTCCTGGTTTTCTCGTACGCAGCCAGGGGTTGACTCCAGTTTTTCCTCTAGATAAAGGTTGCCGTGTGTGTTTTCAAATGGATGACACGAGTATTTTCACTTGGACAAGAGCTTAATTACCAGTTTGAGGAATCAATTCTGCAATCACAGGAATCTGCCCAAATACACTGAACCCCCGGGTTGAGTGAAAAAACAGATTCCCTGAATGCATACAACACTATATAATTCAGAAAACCGTCCTTTTGGATAATTCTTGTTTTGCCAAATTATTATCACTTTGTTACAGTCACAGAACTAAAGCAACAGGCCACTACAAGGTCCTGCGCCCACGCTGACCACATGTATGGAAAGTGCGCCAGAAGCCCATGGCCAGTTTAAAGTGTCCAGATCCCATATGGTCTAGCGGTTAGGATTCCTGGTTTTCACCCAGGCGGCCCGGGTTCAACTCCCGGTATGGGAATGCATGCTCCTTTTTGCTTCCCTCCTCAAAAATCCAGCAAATCTTCCTGCACCAGAAGTGACTTTTTGGCCAGCAGTAGAGCTACAGAACCCTGATATGTCGAGGTTCTGACTAGCCCTTAGCCCCTTCGATAGCTCAGCTGGTAGAGCGGAGGACTGTAGGTTGGAGTGTTGGCCATCCTTAGGTCGCTGGTTCAACTCCGGCTCGAAGGAGGTGTTTTTTTCATGTTCCCACCAATGTTTTGGCTTGGAGCTGGCTTTCTCACAGCTGTCAGCAGAGCTTGAATTCGCAGTCCACAATTGGAAGGCAAAAGAGCTTTCCCTGACTGGGAATCGAACCCGGGCCGCGGCGGTGAGAGCGCCGAATCCTAACCACTAGACCACCAGGGAGGGATGGTGGGCTGGAAGGCTCGTGGGCTGCTGGGCTGGTGGGCTGGAGGGCTGGAGGGCTGGTAGTCTGTTCTCCTGATAACAAGGTGAGAATGAGCAGACATCAATGCTTGCCACCGTCACATCGAAAACCAACAAGTCTGTAACAATCAGGGGTCTTTACTTTTGGTGGGCCAGTGGCGCAATGGATAACGCGTCTGACTACGGATCAGAAGATTCTAGGTTCTACTCCTGGCTGGCTCGCTCTGTGCTTGTTTTTCTCCGGCTTATTTTGTTGTTGTGTTTTTTTTCTCCAAAGTCCAAAAGAAAAGGCAACTCTCTAGGCATTCTTCTATTTTTTCCAAAAAAAGGCACATTCTGCACACCCATTCCGATGTCTAGGGGAGACACGGACATGCTTTGGTATTGCCATTCGTCTCACAAAATGCAGGCTGGTGGGCCAGTTGATTCTAGAAAGAACAATTTCATCGCTACTCTGTAACCGCTTTACTACTTTGAAGGGTGCAATGCCATGTGGTTTTGATGTCACAGGCTTGCCATTTTGAAGCCTTATCACTAATTGCCACCTGGACATTGAGAATAATTTGTAATCTGCATTAAACTGAACGAGCGAATAATCAGCAATTTTGCGGATTAAAAATTGGTCTCACTTTCATTATTAACCTCACAACATGTCAGTTTTGTACCTTGACAGACCGACGATAGGCAGTTTTTCCTCTAGATAACGGTTGCCATGTGTGTTTTCAGATGCATGACACAAGTATTTTCACCTGGACAAGACCTTAATTACCAGTTCGAGGTATAAATTCAGCAATCACAGGATTCTGGCCAAAAAACTGAACCATGTGTGAGTCAACAAACATGTCCCTTGAATGCATGCAACACTATATATTTCAGTAAACCGTCCCTTCGGATGATTCTTGTATTGCCAAATTATTATCACATTGTTACAGTCACACACCAAAAGCAACAGGCCACTACAAAACCCTGCGCCCACACTGGCCACATTTATGGAAAGTGGCCCACAAGCTTGTGGCCAGTTAAAGCTGGCCAGTTCCCATATGGTCTAGCAGTTAGGATTCCTGGTTTTCTTGTACGCAGCCAGGGGTTGACTCCAGTTTTTCCTCTAGATAAAGGTTGCCGTGTGTGTTTTCAAATGGATGACACGAGTATTTTCACTTGGACAAGAGCTTAATTACCAGTTTGAGGAATCAATTCTGCAATCACAGGAATCTGCCCAAATACACTGAACCCCCGGGTTGAGTGAAAAAACAGATTCCCTGAATGCATACAACACTATATAATTCAGAAAACCGTCCTTTTGGATAATTCTTGTTTTGCCAAATTATTATCACATTGTTACAGTCCCAGAACTAAAGCAACAGGCCACTACAAGGTCCTGCGCCCACGCTGACCACATGTATGGAAAGTGCGCCAGAAGCCCATGGCCAGTTTAAAGTGTCCAAAGCCCATACGGTCTAGCGGTTAGGATTCCTGGTGTTCACCCAGGCGGCCCGGGTTCAACTCCCGGTATGGGAATGCATGCTCCTTTTTGCTTCCCTCCTCAAAAATCCAGCAAATCTTCCTGCACCAGAAGTGACTTTTTGGCCAGCAGTAGAGCTACAGAACCCTGATAGGTCGAGGTTCTGACTAGCCCTTTGCCCCTTCGATAGCTCAGCTGGTAGAGCGGAGGACTGTAGGTTGGAGTGTTGGCCATCCTTAGGTCGCTGGTTCAACTCCGGCTCGAAGGAGGTGTTTTTTTCATGTTCCCACCAATGTTTTGGCTTGGAGCTGGCTTTCTCACAGCTGTCAGCAGAGCTTGAATTCGCAGTCCACAATTGGAAGGCAAAAGAGCTTTCCCTGACCGGGAATCGAACCCGGGCCGCGGCGGTGAGAGCGCCGAATCCTAACCACTAGACCACCAGGGAGGGATGGTGGGCTGGAGGGCTCGTGGGCTGCTGGGCTGGTGGGCTGGAGGGCTGGAGGGCTGGTAGTCTGTTCTCCTGATAACAAGGTGAGAATGAGCAGACATCAATGCTTGCCACCGTCACATCGAAAACCAACAAGTCTGTAACAATCGGGGGCCTTTACTTTTGTTGGGCCAGTGGCGCAATGGATAACGCATCTGACTACGGATCAGAAGATTCTAGGTTCGACTCCTGGCTGGCTCGCTCTGTGCTTGTTTTTCTCCGGCTTATTTTGTTGTTGTGTTTTTTTTCTCCAAAGTCCAAAAGAAAAGGCAACTCTCTAGGCATTCTTCTATTTTTTCCAAAAAAAGGCACATTCTGCACACCCATTCCGATGTCTAGGGGAGACACGGACATGCTTTGGTATTGCCATTCGTCTCACAAAATGCAGGCTGGTGGGCCAGTTGATTCTAGAATGAACAATTTCATCGCTACTCTGTAACCGCTTTACTACTTTGAAGGGTGCAATGCCATGTGGTTTTGATGTCACAGGCTTGCCATTTTGAAGCCTTATCACTAATTGCCACCTGGACATTGAGAATAATTTGTAATCTGCATTAAACTGAACGAGCGAATAATCAGCATATTAAAAATTGGTCTCACTTTCATTATTAACCTCACAACATGTCAGTTTTGTACCTTGACAGACCGACGATAGGCAGTTTTTCCTCTAGATAACGGTTGCCATGTGTGTTTTCAGATGCATGACACAAGTATTTTCACCTGGACAAGACCTTAATTACCAGTTCGAGGTATAAATTCAGCAATCACAGGATTCTGGCCAAAAAACTGAACCATGTGTGAGTCAACAAACATGTCCCTTGAATGCATGCAACACTATATATTTCAGTAAACCGTCCCTTCGGATGATTCTTGTATTGCCAAATTATTATCACATTGTTACAGTCACACACCAAAAGCAACAGGCCACTACAAAACCCTGCGCCCACACTGGCCACATTTATGGAAAGTGGCCCACAAGCTTGTGGCCAGTTAAAGCTGGCCAGTTCCCATATGGTCTAGCAGTTAGGATTCCTGGTTTTCTCGTACGCAGCCAGGGGTTGACTCCAGTTTTTCCTCTAGATAAAGGTTGCCGTGTGTGTTTTCAAATGGATGACAGGAGTATTTTCACTTGGACAAGAGCTTAATTACCAGTTTGAGGAATCAATTCTGCAATCACAGGAATCTGCCCAAATACACTGAACCCCCGGGTTGAGTGAAAAAACAGATTCCCTGAATGCATACAACACTATATAATTCAGAAAACCGTCCTTTTGGATAATTCTTGTTTTGCCAAATTATTATCACATTGTTACAGTCACAGAACTAAAGCAACAGGCCACTACAAGGTCCTGCGCCCACGCTGACCACATGTATGGAAAGTGCGCCAGAAGCCCATGGCCAGTTTAAAGTGTCCAAATCCCATATGGTCTAGCGGTTAGGATTCCTGGTTTTCACCCAGGCGGCCCGGGTTCAACTCCCGGTATGGGAATGCATGCTCCTTTTTGCTTCCCTCCTCAAAAATCCCGCAAATCTTCCTGCACCAGAAGTGACTTTTTGGCCAGCAGTAGAGCTACAGAACCCTGATATGTCGAGGTTCTGATCCAGCAAATCTTCCTGCACCAGAAGTGACTTTTTGGCCAGCAGTAGAGCTACAGAACCCTGATATGTCGAGGTTCTGACTAGCCCTTAGCCCCTTCGATAGCTCAGCTGGTAGAGCGGAGGACTGTAGGTTGGAGTGTTGGCCATCCTTAGGTCGCTGGTTCAACTCCGGCTCGAAGGAGGTGTTTTTTTCATGTTCCCACCAATGTTTTGGCTTGGAGCTGGCTTTCTCACAGCTGTCAGCAGAGCTTGAATTCGCAGTCCACAATTGGAAGGCAAAAGAGCTTTCCCTGACCGGGAATCGAACCCGGGCCGCGGCGGTGAGAGCGCTGAATCCTAACCACTAGACCACCAGGGATGGATGGTGGGCTGGAGGGCTCGTGGGCTGGTGGGCAGGAGGGCTGGAGTGCTCGTGGGCTTGTGGGCTGGTGGGCTGGTGGGCTGGAGGGCTGGTAGTCTGTTCTCCTGATAACAAGGTGAGAATGAGCAGACATCAATTCTTGCCACCGTCACATCGAAAACCAACAAGTCTGTAACAATCGGGGGTCTTTACTAATGGTGGGCCAGTGGCGCAATGGATAACGCGTCTGACTACGGATCAGAAGATTCTAGGTTTGACTCCTGGCTGGCTCGCTCTGTGCTTGTTTTTCTATGGCTTATTTTGTTGTTGTGTTTTTTTTCTCCAAAGTCCAAAAGAAAAGGCAACTCTCTAGGCATTCTTCTATTTTTTCCAAAAAAAGGCACATTCTGCACACCCATTCCGATGTCTAGGGGAGACACGGACATGCTTTGGTATTGCCATTCGTCTCACAAAATGCAGGCTGGTGGGCCAGTTGATTCTAGAAAGAACAATTTCATCGCTACTCTGTAACCGCTTTACTACTTTGAAGGGTGCAATGCCATGTGGTTTTGATGTCACAGGCTTGCCATTTTGAAGCCTTATCACTAATTGCCACCTGGACATTGAGAATAATTTGTAATCTGCATTAAACTGAACGAGCGAATAATCAGCATATTAAAAATTGGTCTCACTTTCATTATTAAACTCACAACATGTCAGTTTTGTACCTTGACAGACCGACGATAGGCTGTTTTTCCTCTAGATAACGGTTGCCATGTGTGTTTTCAGATGCATGACACAAGTATTTTCACCTGGACAAGACCTTAATTACCAGTTCGAGGTATAAATTCAGCAATCACAGGATTCTGGCCAAAAAACTGAACCTTGTGTGAGTCAACAAACATGTCCCTTGAATGCATGCAACACTATATATTTCAGTAAACCGTCCCTTCGGATGATTCTTGTATTGCCAAATTATTATCACATTGTTACAGTCACACACCAAAAGCAACAGGCCACTACAAAACCCTGCGCCCACACTGGCCACATTTATGGAAAGTGGCCCACAAGCTTGTGGCCAGTTAAAGCTGGCCAGTTCCCATATGGTCTAGCAGTTAGGATTCCTGGTTTTCTTGTACGCAGCCAGGGGTTGACTCCAGTTTTTCCTCTAGATAAAGGTTGCCATGTGTGTTTTCAAATGGATGACACGAGTATTTTCACTTGGACAAGAGCTTAATTACCAGTTTGAGGAATCAATTCTGCAATCACAGGAATCTGCCCAAATACACTGAACCCCCGGGTTGAGTGAAAAAACAGATTCCCTGAATGCATACAACACTATATAATTCAGAAAACCGTCCTTTTGGATAATTCTTGTTTTGCCAAATTATTATCACATTGTTACAGTCACAGAACTAAAGCAACAGGCCACTACAAGGTCCTGCGCCCACGCTGACCACATGTATGGAAAGTGCGCCAGAAGCCCATGGCCAGTTTAAAGTGTTCAGATCCCATATGGTCTAGCGGTTAGGATTCCTGGTTTTCACCCAGGCGGCCCGGGTTCAACTCCCGGTATGGGAATGCATGCTCCTTTTTGCTTCCCTCCTCAAAAATCCAGCAAATCTTCCTGCACCAGAAGTGACTTTTTGGCCAGCAGTAGAGCTACAGAACCCTGATATGTCGAGGTTCTGACTAGCCCTTAGCCCCTTCGATAGCTCAGCTGGTAGAGCGGAGGACTGTAGGTTGGAGTGTTGGCCATCCTTAGGTCGCTGGTTCAACTCCGGCTCGAAGGAGGTGTTTTTTTCATGTTCCCACCAATGTTTTGGCTTGGAGCTTGCTTTCTCACAGCTGTCAGCAGAGCTTGAATTCGCAGTCCACAATTGGAAGGCAAAAGAGCTTTCCCTGACCGGGAATCGAACCCGGGCCGCGGCGGTGAGAGCGCCGAATCCTAACCACTAGACCACCAGGGAGGGCTGGAGGGCTCGTGGGCTGGTGGGCTGGTGGGCAGGAGGGCTGGAGGGCTCGTGGGCTGGTGGGCTGGTGGGCTGGAGGGCTGGTAGTCTGTTCTCCTGATAACAAGGTGAGAATGAGCAGACATCAATGCTTGCCATCGTCACATCGAAAACCAACAAGTCTGTAACAATCGGGGGTCTTTACTAATGGTGGGCCAGTGGCGCAATGGATAACGCGTCTGACTACGGATCAGAAGATTCTAGGTTCGACTCCTGGCTGGCTCGCTCTGTGCTTGTTTTTCTCCGGCTTATTTTGTTGTTGTGTTTTTTTTCTCCAAAGTCCAAAAGAAAAGGCAACTCTCTAGGCATTCTTCTATTTTTTCCAAAAAAAGGCACATTCTGCACACCCATTCCGATGTCTAGGGGAGACACGGACATGCTTTGGTATTGCCATTCATCTCACAAAATGCTGGCTGGTGGGCCAGTTGATTCTAGAATGAACAATTTAATCGCTACTCTGTAACCGCTTTACTACTTTGAAGGGTGCAATGCCATGTGGTTTTGATGTCACAGGCTTGCCATTTTGAAGCCTTATCACTAATTGCCACCTGGACATTGAGAATAATTTGTAATCTGCATTAAACTGAACGAGCGAATAATCAGCATATTAAAAATTGGTCTCACTTTCATTATTAACCTCACAAAATGTCAGTTTTGTACCTTGACAGACCGACGATAGGCAGTTTTTCCTCTAGATAACGGTTGCCATGTGTGTTTTCAAATGGATGACACGAGTATTTTCACTTGGACAAGAGCTTAATTACCAGTTTTAGGAATCAATTCTGCAATCACAGGAATCTGCCCAAATACACTGAACCCCCGGGTTGAGTGAAAAAACAGATTCCCTGAATGCATACAACACTATATAATTCAGAAAACCGTCCTTTTGCATAATTCTTGTTTTGCCAAATTATTATCACATTGTTACAGTCACAGAACTAAAGCACCAGGCCACTACAAGGTCCTGCGCCCACGCTGACCACATGTATGGAAAGTGCGCCAGAAGCCCATGGCCAGTTTAAAGTGTCCAAATCCCATATGGTCTAGCGGTTAGGATTCCTGGTTTTCACCCAGGCGGCCCGGGTTCAACTCCCGGTATGGGAATGCATGCTCCTTTTTGCTTCCCTCCTCAAAAATCCAGCAAATCTTCCTGCACCAGAAGTGACTTTTTGGCCAGCAGTAGAGCTACAGAACCCTGATATGTCGAGGTTCTGATCCAGCAAATCTTCCTGCACCAGAAGTGACTTTTTGTCCAGCAGTAGAGCTACAGAACCCTGATATGTCGAGGTTCTGACTAGCCCTTAGCCCCTTCGATAGCTCAGCTGGTAGAGCGGAGGACTGTAGGTTGGAGTGTTGGCCATCCTTAGGTCGCTGGTTCAACTCCGGCTCGAAGGAGGTGTTTTTTTCATGTTCCCACCAATGTTTTGGCTTGGAGCTGGCTTTCTCACAGCTGTCAGCAGAGCTTGAATTCGCAGTCCACAATTGGAAGGCAAAAGAGCTTTCCCTGACCGGGAATCGAACCCGGGCCGCGGCGGTGAGAGCGCCGAATCCTAACCACTAGACCACCAGGGAGGGATGGTGGGCTGGAGGGCTCGTGGGCTGCTGGGCTGGTGGGCTGGAGGGCTGGAGGGCTGGTAGTCTGTTCTCCTGATAACAAGGTGAGAATGAGCAGACATCAATGCTTGCCACCGTCACATCGAAAACCAACAAGTCTGTAACAATCGGGGGTCTTTACTTTTGGTGGGCCAGTGGCGCAATGGATAACACGTCTGACTACGGATCAGAAGATTCTAGGTTCGACTCCTGGCTGGCTCGCTCTGTGCTTGTTTTTCTCCGGCTTATTTTGTTGTTGTGTTTTTTTTTCTCCAAAGTCCAAAAGAAAAGGCAACTCTCTAGGCATTCTTCTATTTTTTCCAAAAAAAGGCACATTCTGCACACTCATTCCGATGTCTAGGGGAGACACGGACATGCTTTGGTATTGCCATTCGTCTCACAAAATGCAGGCTGGTGGGCCAGTTGATTCTAGAATGAACAATTTCATCGCTACTCTGTAACCGCTTTACTACTTTGAAGGGTGCAATGCCATGTGGTTTTGATGTCACAGGCTTGCCATTTTGAAGCCTTATCACTAATTGCCACCTGGACATTGAGAATAATTTGTAATCTGCATTAAACTGAACGAGCGAATAATCAGCATATTAAAAATTGGTCTCACTTTCATTATTAACCTCACAACATGTCAGTTTTGTACCTTGACAGACCGATGATAGGCAGTTTTTCCTCTAGATAACGGTTGCCATGTGTGTTTTCAGATGCATGACACAAGTATTTTCACCTGGACAAGACCTTAATTACCAGTTCGAGGTATAAATTCAGCAATCACAGGATTCTGGCCAAAAAACTGAACCATGTGTGAGTCAACAAACATGTCCCTTGAATGCATGCAACACTATATATTTCAGTAAACCGTCCCTTCGGATGATTCTTGTATTGCCAAATTATTATCACATTGTTACAGTCACACACCAAAAGCAACAGGCCACTACAAAACCCTGCGCCCACACTGGCCACATTTATGGAAAGTGGCCCACAAGCTTGTGGCCAGTTAAAGCTGGCCAGTTCCCATATGGTCTAGCAGTTAGGATTCCTGGTTTTCTCGTACGCAGCCAGGGGTTGACTCCAGTTTTTCCTCTAGATAAAGGTTGCCGTGTGTGTTTTCAAATGGATGACACGAGTATTTTCACTTGGACAAGAGCTTAATTACCAGTTTGAGGAATCAATTCTGCAATCACAGGAATCTGCCCAAATACACTGAACCCCCGGGTTGAGTGAAAAAACAGATTCCCTGAATGCATACAACACTATATAATTCAGAAAACCGTCCTTTTGGATAATTCTTGTTTTGCCAAATTATTATCACTTTGTTACAGTCACAGAACTAAAGCAACAGGCCACTACAAGGTCCTGCGCCCACGCTGACCACATGTATGGAAAGTGCGCCAGAAGCCCATGGCCAGTTTAAAGTGTCCAGATCCCATATGGTCTAGCGGTTAGGATTCCTGGTTTTCACCCAGGCGGCCCGGGTTCAACTCCCGGTATGGGAATGCATGCTCCTTTTTGCTTCCCTCCTCAAAAATCCAGCAAATCTTCCTGCACCAGAAGTGACTTTTTGGCCAGCAGTAGAGCTACAGAACCCTGATATGTCGAGGTTCTGACTAGCCCTTAGCCCCTTCGATAGCTCAGCTGGTAGAGCGGAGGACTGTAGGTTGGAGTGTTGGCCATCCTTAGGTCGCTGGTTCAACTCCGGCTCGAAGGAGGTGTTTTTTTCATGTTCCCACCAATGTTTTGGCTTGGAGCTGGCTTTCTCACAGCTGTCAGCAGAGCTTGAATTCGCAGTCCACAATTGGAAGGCAAAAGAGCTTTCCCTGACCGGGAATCGAACCCGGGCCGCGGCGGTGAGAGCGCCGAATCCTAACCACTAGACCACCAGGGAGGGATGGTGGGCTGGAAGGCTCGTGGGCTGCTGGGCTGGTGGGCTGGAGGGCTGGAGGGCTGGTAGTCTGTTCTCCTGATAACAAGGTGAGAATGAGCAGACATCAATGCTTGCCACCGTCACATCGAAAACCAACAAGTCTGTAACAATCGGGGGTCTTTACTTTTGGTGGGCCAGTGGCGCAATGGATAACACGTCTGACTACGGATCAGAAGATTCTAGGTTCGACTCCTGGCTGGCTCGCTCTGTGCTTGTTTTTCTCCGGCTTATTTTGTTGTTGTGTTTTTTTTTCTCCAAAGTCCAAAAGAAAAGGCAACTCTCTAGGCATTCTTCTATTTTTTCCAAAAAAAGGCACATTCTGCACACCCATTCCGATGTCTAGGGGAGACACGGACATGCTTTGGTATTGCCATTCGTCTCACAAAATGCAGGCTGGTGGGCCAGTTGATTCTAGAATGAACAATTTCATCGCTACTCTGTAACCGCTTTACTACTTTGAAGGGTGCAATGCCATGTGGTTTTGATGTCACAGGCTTGCCATTTTGAAGCCTTATCACTAATTGCCACCTGGACATTGAGAATAATTTGTAATCTGCATTAAACTGAACGAGCGAATAATCAGCATATTAAAAATTGGTCTCACTTTCATTATTAACCTCACAACATGTCAGTTTTGTACCTTGACAGACCGACGATAGGCAGTTTTTCCTCTAGATAACGGTTGCCATGTGTGTTTTCAGATGCATGACACAAGTATTTTCACCTGGACAAGACCTTAATTACCAGTTCGAGGTATAAATTCAGCAATCACAGGATTCTGGCCAAAAAACTGAACCATGTGTGAGTCAACAAACATGTCCCTTGAATGCATGCAACACTATATATTTCAGTAAACCGTCCCTTCGGATGATTCTTGTATTGCCAAATTATTATCACATTGTTACAGTCACACACCAAAAGCAACAGGCCACTACAAAACCCTGCGCCCACACTGGCCACATTTATGGAAAGTGGCCCACAAGCTTGTGGCCAGTTAAAGCTGGCCAGTTCCCATATGGTCTAGCAGTTAGGATTCCTGGTTTTCTCGTACGCAGCCAGGGGTTGACTCCAGTTTTTCCTCTAGATAAAGGTTGCCGTGTGTGTTTTCAAATGGATGACACGAGTATTTTCACTTGGACAAGAGCTTAATTACCAGTTTGAGGAATCAATTCTGCAATCACAGGAATCTGCCCAAATACACTGAACCCCCGGGTTGAGTGAAAAAACAGATTCCCTGAATGCATACAACACTATATAATTCAGAAAACCGTCCTTTTGGATAATTCTTGTTTTGCCAAATTATTATCACTTTGTTACAGTCACAGAACTAAAGCAACAGGCCACTACAAGGTCCTGCGCCCACGCTGACCACATGTATGGAAAGTGCGCCAGAAGCCCATGGCCAGTTTAAAGTGTCCAGATCCCATATGGTCTAGCGGTTAGGATTCCTGGTTTTCACCCAGGCGGCCCGGGTTCAACTCCCGGTATGGGAATGCATGCTCCTTTTTGCTTCCCTCCTCAAAAATCCAGCAAATCTTCCTGCACCAGAAGTGACTTTTTGGCCAGCAGTAGAGCTACAGAACCCTGATATGTCGAGGTTCTGACTAGCCCTTAGCCTCTTCGATAGCTCAGCTGGTAGAGCGGAGGACTGTAGGTTGGAGTGTTGGCCATCCTTAGGTCGCTGGTTCAACTCCGGCTCGAAGGAGGTGTTTTTTTCATGTTCCCACCAATGTTTTGGCTTGGAGCTGGCTTTCTCACAGCTGTCAGCAGAGCTTGAATTCGCAGTCCACAATTGGAAGGCAAAAGAGCTTTCCCTGACCGGGAATCGAACCCGGGCCGCGGCGGTGAGAGCGCCGAATCCTAACCACTAGACCACCAGGGAGGGATGGTGGGCTGGAAGGCTCGTGGGCTGCTGGGCTGGTGGGCTGGAGGGCTGGAGGGCTGGTAGTCTGTTCTCCTGGTAACAAGGTGAGAATCAGCAGACATCAATGCTTGCCACCGTCACATCGAAAACCAACAAGTCTGTAACAATCAGGGGTCTTTACTTTTGGTGGGCCAGTGGCGCAATGGATAACGCGTCTGACTACGGATCAGAAGATTCTAGGTTCTACTCCTGGCTGGCTCGCTCTGTGCTTGTTTTTCTCCGGCTTATTTTGTTGTTGTGTTTTTTTTCTCCAAAGTCCAAAAGAAAAGGCAACTCTCTAGGCATTCTTCTATTTTTTCCAAAAAAAGGCACATTCTGCACACCCATTCCGATGTCTAGGGGAGACACGGACATGCTTTGGTATTGCCATTCGTCTCACAAAATGCAGGCTGGTGGGCCAGTTGATTCTAGAAAGAACAATTTCATCGCTACTCTGTAACCGCTTTACTACTTTGAAGGGTGCAATGCCATGTGGTTTTGATGTCACAGGCTTGCCATTTTGAAGCCTTATCACTAATTGCCACCTGGACATTGAGAATAATTTGTAATCTGCATTAAACTGAACGAGCGAATAATCAGCAATTTTGCGGATTAAAAATTGGTCTCACTTTCATTATTAACCTCACAACATGTCAGTTTTGTACCTTGACAAACCGACGATAGGCAGTTTTTCCTCTAGATAACGGTTGCCATGTGTGTTTTCAGATGCATGACACAAGTATTTTCACCTGGACAAGACCTTAATTACCAGTTCGAGGTATAAATTCAGCAATCACAGGATTCTGGCCAAAACACTGAACCATGTGTGAGTCAACAAACATGTCCCTTGAATGCATGCAACACTATATATTTCAGTAAACCGTCCCTTCGGATGATTCTTGTATTGCCAAATTATTATCACATTGTTACAGTCACACACCAAAAGCAACAGGCCACTACAAAACCCTGCGCCCACACTGGCCACATTTATGGAAAGTGGCCCACAAGCTTGTGGCCAGTTAAAGCTGGCCAGTTCCCATATGGTCTAGCAGTTAGGATTCCTGGTTTTCTTGTACGCAGCCAGGGGTTGACTCCAGTTTTTCCTCTAGATAAAGGTTGCCGTGTGTGTTTTCAAATGGATGACACGAGTATTTTCACTTGGACAAGAGCTTAATTACCAGTTTGAGGAATCAATTCTGCAATCACAGCAATCTGCCCAAATACACTGAACCCCCGGGTTGAGTGAAAAAACAGATTCCCTGAATGCATACAACACTATATAATTCAGAAAACCGTCCTTTTGGATAATTCTTGTTTTGCCAAATTATTATCACATTGTTACAGTCACAGAACTAAAGCAACAGGCCACTACAAGGTCCTGCGCCCACGCTGACCACATGTATGGAAAGTGCGCCAGAAGCCCATGGCCAGTTTAAAGTGTCCAAAGCCCATACGGTCTAGCGGTTAGGATTCCTGGTTTTCACCCAGGCGGCCCGGGTTCAACTCCCGGTATGGGAATGCATGCTCCTTTTTGCTTCCCTCCTCAAAAATCCAGCAAATCTTCCTGCACCAGAAGTGACTTTTTGGCCAGCAGTAGAGCTACAGAACCCTGATAGGTCGAGGTTCTGACTAGCCCTTAGCCCCTTCGATAGCTCAGCTGGTAGAGCGGAGGACTGTAGGTTGGAGTGTTGGCCATCCTTAGGTCGCTGGTTCAACTCCGGCTCGAAGGAGGTGTTTTTTTCATGTTCCCACCAATGTTTTGGCTTGGAGCTGGCTTTCTCACAGCTGTCAGCAGAGCTTGAATTCGCAGTCCACAATTGGAAGGCAAAAGAGCTTTCCCTGACCGGGAATCGAACCCGGGCCGCGGCGGTGAGAGCGCCGAATCCTAACCACTAGACCACCAGGGAGGGATGGTGGGCTGGAGGGCTCGTGGGCTGCTGGGCTGGTGGGCTGGAGGGCTGGAGGGCTGGAGGGCTGGTAGTCTGTTCTCCTGATAACAAGGTGAGAATGAGCAGACATCAATGCTTGCCACCGTCACATCGAAAACCAACAAGTCTGTAACAATCGGGGGCCTTTACTTTTGGTGGGCCAGTTTCGCAATGGATAACGCATCTGACTACGGATCAGAAGATTCTAGGTTCGACTCCTGGCTGGCTCGCTCTGTGCTTGTTTTTCTCCGGCTTATTTTGTTGTTGTGTTTTTTTTTCTCCAAAGTCCAAAAGAAAAGGCAACTCTCTAGGCATTCTTCTATTTTTTCCAAAAAAAGGCACATTCTGCACACCCATTCCGATGTCTAGGGGAGACACGGACATGCTTTGGTATTGCCATTCGTCTCACAAAATGCAGGCTGGTGGGCCAGTTGATTCTAGAATGAACAATTTCATCGCTACTCTGTAACCGCTTTACTACTTTGAAGGGTGCAATGCCATGTGGTTTTGATGTCACAGGCTTGCCATTTTGAAGCCTTATCACTAATTGCCACCTGGACATTGAGAATAATTTGTAATCTGCATTAAACTGAACGAGCGAATAATCAGCATATTAAAAATTGGTCTCACTTTCATTATTAACCTCACAACATGTCAGTTTTGTACCTTGACAGACCGATGATAGGCAGTTTTTCCTCTAGATAACGGTTGCCATGTGTGTTTTCAGATGCATGACACAAGTATTTTCACCTGGACAAGACCTTAATTACCAGTTCGAGGTATAAATTCAGCAATCACAGGATTCTGGCCAAAAAACTGAACCATGTGTGAGTCAACAAACATGTCCCTTGAATGCATGCAACACTATATATTTCAGTAAACCGTCCCTTCGGATGATTCTTGTATTGCCAAATTATTATCACATTGTTACAGTCACACACCAAAAGCAACAGGCCACTACAAAACCCTGCGCCCACACTGGCCACATTTATGGAAAGTGGCCCACAAGCTTGTGGCCAGTTAAAGCTGGCCAGTTCCCATATGGTCTAGCAGTTAGGATTCCTGGTTTTCTCGTACGCAGCCAGGGGTTGACTCCAGTTTTTCCTCTAGATAAAGGTTGCCGTGTGTGTTTTCAAATGGATGACACGAGTATTTTCACTTGGACAAGAGCTTAATTACCAGTTTGAGGAATCAATTCTGCAATCACAGGAATCTGCCCAAATACACTGAACCCCCGGGTTGAGTGAAAAAACAGATTCCCTGAATGCATACAACACTATATAATTCAGAAAACCGTCCTTTTGGATAATTCTTGTTTTGCCAAATTATTATCACATTGTTACAGTCACAGAACTAAAGCAACAGGCCACTACAAGGTCCTGCGCCCACGCTGACCACATGTATGGAAAGTGCGCCAGAAGCCCATGGCCAGTTTAAAGTGTCCAAATCCCATATGGTCTAGCGGTTAGGATTCCTGGTTTTCACCCAGGCGGCCCGGGTTCAACTCCCGGTATGGGAATGCATGCTCCTTTTTGCTTCCCTCCTCAAAAATCCAGCAAATCTTCCTGCACCAGAAGTGACTTTTTGGCCAGCAGTAGAGCTACAGAACCCTGATATGTCGAGGTTCTGATCCAGCAAATCTTCCTGCACCAGAAGTGACTTTTTGGCCAGCAGTAGAGCTACAGAACCCTGATATGTCGAGGTTCTGACTAGCCCTTAGCCCCTTCGATAGCTCAGCTGGTAGAGCGGAGGACTGTAGGTTGGAGTGTTGGCCATCCTTAGGTCGCTGGTTCAACTCCGGCTCGAAGGAGGTGTTTTTTTCATGTTCCCACCAATGTTTTGGCTTGGAGCTGGCTTTCTCACAGCTGTCAGCAGAGCTTGAATTCGCAGTCCACAATTGGAAGGCAAAAGAGCTTTCCCTGACCGGGAATCGAACCCGGGCCGCGGCGGTGAGAGCGCCGAATCCTAACCACTAGACCACCAGGGATGGATGGTGGGCTGGAGGGCTCGTGGGCTGGTGGGCAGGAGGGCTGGAGTGCTCGTGGGCTTGTGGGCTGGTGGGCTGGTGGGCTGGAGGGCTGGTAGTCTGTTCTCCTGATAACAAGGTGAGAATGAGCAGACATCAATGCTTGCCACCGTCACATCGAAAACCAACAAGTCTGTAACAATCGGGGGTCTTTACTAATGGTGGGCCAGTGGCGCAATGGATAACGCGTCTGACTACGGATCAGAAGATTCTAGGTTTGACTCCTGGCTGGCTCGCTCTGTGCTTGTTTTTCTCCGGCTTATTTTGTTGTTGTGTTTTTTTTCTCCAAAGTCCAAAAGAAAAGGCAACTCTCTAGGCATTCTTCTATTTTTTCCAAAAAAAGGCACATTCTGCACACCCATTCCGATGTCTAGGGGAGACACGGACATGCTTTGGTATTGCCATTCGTCTCACAAAATGCAGGCTGGTGGGCCAGTTGATTCTAGAAAGAACAATTTCATCGCTACTCTGTAACCGCTTTACTACTTTGAAGGGTGCAATGCCATGTGGTTTTGATGTCACAGGCTTGCCATTTTGAAGCCTTATCACTAATTGCCACCTGGACATTGAGAATAATTTGTAATCTGCATTAAACTGAACGAGCGAATAATCAGCATATTAAAAATTGGTCTCACTTTCATTATTAAACTCACAACATGTCAGTTTTGTACCTTGACAGACCGACGATAGGCTGTTTTTCCTCTAGATAACGGTTGCCATGTGTGTTTTCAGATGCATGACACAAGTATTTTCACCTGGACAAGACCTTAATTACCAGTTCGAGGTATAAATTCAGCAATCACAGGATTCTGGCCAAAAAACTGAACCTTGTGTGAGTCAACAAACATGTCCCTTGAATGCATGCAACACTATATATTTCAGTAAACCGTCCCTTCGGATGATTCTTGTATTGCCAAATTATTATCACATTGTTACAGTCACACACCAAAAGCAACAGGCCACTACAAAACCCTGCGCCCACACTGGCCACATTTATGGAAAGTGGCCCACAAGCTTGTGGCCAGTTAAAGCTGGCCAGTTCCCATATGGTCTAGCAGTTAGGATTCCTGGTTTTCTTGTACGCAGCCAGGGGTTGACTCCAGTTTTTCCTCTAGATAAAGGTTGCCGTGTGTGTTTTCAAATGGATGACACAAGTATTTTCACTTGGACAAGAGCTTAATTACCAGTTTGAGGAATCAATTCTGCAATCACAGGAATCTGCCCAAATACACTGAACCCCCGGGTTGAGTGAAAAAACAGATTCCCTGAATGCATACAACACTATATAATTCAGAAAACCGTCCTTTTGGATAATTCTTGTTTTGCCAAATTATTATCACATTGTTACAGTCACAGAACTAAAGCAACAGGCCACTACAAGGTCCTGCGCCCACGCTGACCACATGTATGGAAAGTGCGCCAGAAGCCCATGGCCAGTTTAAAGTGTTCAGATCCCATATGGTCTAGCGGTTAGGATTCCTGGTTTTCACCCAGGCGGCCCGGGTTCAACTCCCGGTATGGGAATGCATGCTCCTTTTTGCTTCCCTCCTCAAAAATCCAGCAAATCTTCCTGCACCAGAAGTGACTTTTTGGCCAGCAGTAGAGCTACAGAACCCTGATATGTCGAGGTTCTGACTAGCCCTTAGCCCCTTCGATAGCTCAGCTGGTAGAGCGGAGAACTGTAGGTTGGAGTGTTGGCCATCCTTAGGTCGCTGGTTCAACTCCGGCTCGAAGGAGGTGTTTTTTTCATGTTCCCACCAATGTTTTGGCTTGGAGCTGGCTTTCTCACAGCTGTCAGCAGAGCTTGAATTCGCAGTCCACAATTGGAAGGCAAAAGAGCTTTCCCTGACCGGGAATCGAACCCGGGCCGCGGCGGTGAGAGCGCCGAATCCTAACCACTAGACCACCAGGGAGGGCTGGAGGGCTCGTGGGCTGGTGGGCAGGAGGGCTGGAGGGCTCGTGGGCTGGTGGGCTGGTGGGCTGGAGGGCTGGTAGTCTGTTCTCCTGATAACAAGGTGAGAATGAGCAGACATCAATGCTTGCCATCGTCACATCGAAAACCAACAAGTCTGTAACAATCGGGGGTCTTTACTAATGGTGGGCCAGTGGCGCAATGGATAACGCGTCTGACTACGGATCAGAAGATTCTAGGTTCGACTCCTGGCTGGCTTGCTCTGTGCTTGTTTTTCTCCGGCTTATTTTGTTGTTGTGTTTTTTTTCTACAAAGTCCAAAAGAAAAGGCAACTCTCTAGGCATTCTTCTATTTTTTCCAAAATAAGGCACATTCTGCACAACCATTCCGATGTCTAGGGGAGACACGGACATGCTTTGGTATTGCCATTCATCTCACAAAATGCTGGCTGGTGGGCCAGTTGATTCTAGAATGAACAATTTCATCGCTACTCTGTAACCGCTTTACTACTTTGAAGGGTGCAATGCCATGTGGTTTTGATGTCACAGGCTTGCCATTTTGAAGCCTTATCACTAATTGCCACCTGGACATTGAGAATAATTTGTAATCTGCATTAAACTGAACGAGCGAATAATCAGCATATTAAAAATTGGTCTCACTTTCATTATTAACCTCACAAAATGTCAGTTTTGTACCTTGACAGACCGACGATAGGCAGTTTTTCCTCTAGATAACGGTTGCCATGTGTGTTTTCAAATGGATGACACGAGTATTTTCACTTGGACAAGAGCTTAATTACCAGTTTTAGGAATCAATTCTGCAATCACAGGAATCTGCCCAAATACACTGAACCCCCGGGTTGAGTGAAAAAACAGATTCCCTGAATGCATACAACACTATATAATTCAGAAAACCGTCCTTTTGCATAATTCTTGTTTTGCCAAATTATTATCACATTGTTACAGTCACAGAACTAAAGCACCAGGCCACTACAAGGTCCTGCGCCCACGCTGACCACATGTATGGAAAGTGCGCCAGAAGCCCATGGCCAGTTTAAAGTGTCCAAATCCCATATGGTCTAGCGGTTAGGATTCCTGGTTTTCACCCAGGCGGCCCGGGTTCAACTCCCGGTATGGGAATGCATGCTCCTTTTTGCTTCCCTCCTCAAAAATCCAGCAAATCTTCCTGCACCAGAAGTGACTTTTTGGCCAGCAGTAGAGCTACAGAACCCTGATATGTCGAGGTTCTGATCCAGCAAATCTTCCTGCACCAGAAGTGACTTTTTGGCCAGCAGTAGAGCTACAGAACCCTGATATGTCGAGGTTCTGACTAGCCCTTAGCCCCTTCGATAGCTCAGCTGGTAGAGCGGAGGACTGTAGGTTGGAGTGTTGGCCATCCTTAGGTCGCTGGTTCAACTCCGGCTCGAAGGAGGTGTTTTTTTCATGTTCCCACCAATGTTTTGGCTTGGAGCTGGCTTTCTCACAGCTGTCAGCAGAGCTTGAATTCGCAGTCCACAATTGGAAGGCAAAAGAGCTTTCCCTGACCGGGAATCGAACCCGGGCCGCGGCGGTGAGAGCGCCGAATCCTAACCACTAGACCACCAGGGAGGGATGGTGGGCTGGAGGGCCCGTGGGCTGCTGGGCTGGTGGGCTGGAGGGCTGGAGGGCTGGTAGTCTGTTCTCCTGATAACAAGGTGAGAATGAGCAGACATCAATGCTTGCCACCGTCACATCGAAAACCAACAAGTCTGTAACAATCGGGGGTCTTTACTTTTGGTGGGCCAGTGGCGCAATGGATAACACGTCTGACTACGGATCAGAAGATTCTAGGTTCGACTCCTGGCTGGCTCGCTCTGTGCTTGTTTTTCTCCGGCTTATTTTGTTGTTGTGTTTTTTTTTCTCCAAAGTCCAAAAGAAAAGGCAACTCTCTAGGCATTCTTCTATTTTTTCCAAAAAAAGGCACATTCTGCACACCCATTCCGATGTCTAGGGGAGACACGGACATGCTTTGGTATTGCCATTCGTCTCACAAAATGCAGGCTGGTGGGCCAGTTGATTCTAGAATGAACAATTTCATCGCTACTCTGTAACCGCTTTACTACTTTGAAGGGTGCAATGCCATGTGGTTTTGATGTCACAGGCTTGCCATTTTGAAGCCTTATCACTAATTGCCACCTGGACATTGAGAATAATTTGTAATCTGCATTAAACTGAACGAGCGAATAATCAGCATATTAAAAATTGGTCTCACTTCCATTATTAACCTCACAACATGTCAGTTTTGTACCTTGACAGACCGACGATAGGCAGTTTTTCCTCTAGATAACGGTTGCCATGTGTGTTTTCAGATGCATGACACAAGTATTTTCACCTGGACAAGACCTTAATTACCAGTTCGAGGTATAAATTCAGCAATCACAGGATTCTGGCCAATAAACTGAACCATGTGTGAGTCAACAAACATGTCCCTTGAATGCATGCAACACTATATATTTCAGTAAACCGTCCCTTCGGATGATTCTTGTATTGCCAAATTATTATCACATTGTTACAGTCACACACCAAAAGCAACAGGCCACTACAAAACCCTGCGCCCACACTGGCCACATTTATGGAAAGTGGCCCACAAGCTTGTGGCCAGTTAAAGCTGGCCAGTTCCCATATGGTCTAGCAGTTAGGATTCCTGGTTTTCTCATACGCAGCCAGGGGTTGACTCCAGTTTTTCCTCTAGATAAAGGTTGCCGTGTGTGTTTTCAAATGGATGACACGAGTATTTTCACTTGGACAAGAGCTTAATTACCAGTTTGAGGAATCAATTCTGCAATCACAGGAATCTGCCCAAATACACTGAACCCCCGGGTTGAGTGAAAAAACAGATTCCCTGAATGCATACAACACTATATAATTCAGAAAACCGTCCTTTTGGATAATTCTTGTTTTGCCAAATTATTATCACATTGTTACAGTCACAGAACTAAAGCAACAGGCCACTACAAGGTCCTGCGCCCACGCTGACCACATGTATGGAAAGTGCGCCAGAAGCCCATGGCCAGTTTAAAGTGTTCAGATCCCATATGGTCTAGCGGTTAGGATTCCTGGTTTTCACCCAGGCGGCCCGGGTTCAACTCCCGGTATGGGAATGCATGCTCCTTTTTGCTTCCCTCCTCAAAAATCCAGCAAATCTTCCTGCACCAGAAGTGACTTTTTGGCCAGCAGTAGAGCTACAGAACCCTGATATGTCGAGGTTCTGATCCAGCAAATCTTCCTGCACCAGAAGTGACTTTTTGGCCAGCAGTAGAGCTACAGAACCCTGATATGTCGAGGTTCTGACTAGCCCTTAGCCCCTTCGATAGCTCAGCTGGTAGAGCGGGGGACTGTAGGTTGGAGTGTTGGCCATCCTTAGGTCGCTGGTTCAACTCCGGCTTGAAGGAGGTGTTTTTTTCATGTTCCCACCAATGTTTTGGCTTGGAGCTGGCTTTCTCACAGCTGTCAGCAGAGCTTGAATTCGCAGTCCACAATTGGAAGGCAAAAGAGCTTTCCCTGACCGGGAATCGAACCCGGGCCGCGGCGGTGAGAGCACCGAATCCTAACCACTAGACCACCAGGGATGGATGGTGGGCTGGAGGGCTCGTGGGCTGGTGGGCAGGAGGGCTGGAGGGCTCGTGGGCTTGTGGGCTGGTGGGCTGGTGGGCTGGAGGGCTGGTAGTCTGTTCTCCTGATAACAAGGTGAGAATGAGCAGACATCAATGCTTGCCACCGTCACATCGAAAACCAACAAGTCTGTAACAATCGGGGGTCTTTACTAATGGTGGGCCAGTGGCGCAATGGATAACGCGTCTGACTACGGATCAGAAGATTCTAGGTTCGACTCCTGGCTGGCTCGCTCTGTGCTTGTTTTTCTCCGGCTTATTTTGTTGTTGTGTTTTTTTTCTCCAAAGTCCAAAAGAAAAGGCATCTCTCTAGGCATTCTTCTATTTTTTCCAAAAAAAGGCACATTCTACACACCCATTCCGATGTCTAGGGGAGACACGGACATGCTTTGGTATTGCCATTCGTCTCACAAAATGCAGGCTGGTGGGCCAGTTGATTCTAGAAAGAACAATTTCATCGCTACTCTTTAACCGCTTTACTACTTTGAAGGGTGCAATGCCATGTGGTTTTGATGTCACAGGCTTGCCATTTTGAAGCCTTATCACTAATTGCCACCTGGACATTGAGAATAATTTGTAATCTGCATTAAACTGAACGAGCGAATAATCAGCAATTTTGCGGATTAAAAATTGGTCTCACTTTCATAATTAACCTCACAACATGTCAGTTTTGTACCTTGACAGACCGACGATGGGCAGTTTTTCCTCTAGATAACGGTTGCCATGTGTGTTTTCAGATGCATGACACAAGTATTTTCACCTGGACAAGACCTTAATTACCAGTTCGAGGTATAAATTCAGCAATCACAGGATTCTGGCCAAAAAACTGAACCATGTGTGAGTCAACAAACATGTCCCTTGAATGCATGCAACACTATATATTTCAGTAAACCGTCCCTTCGGATGATTCTTGTATTGCCAAATTATTATCACATTGTTACAGTCACACACCAAAAGCAACAGGCCACTACAAAACCCTGCGCCCACACTGGCCACATTTATGGAAAGTGGCCCACAAGCTTGTGGCCAGTTAAAGCTGGCCAGTTCCCATATGGTCTAGCAGTTAGGATTCCTGGTTTTCTCGTACGCAGCCAGGGGTTGACTCCAGTTTTTCCTCTAGATAAAGGTTGCCGTGTGTGTTTTCAGATGCATGACACAAGTATTTTCACTTGGACAAGAGCTTAATTACCAGTTTGAGGAATCAATTCTGCAATCACAGGAATCTGCCCAAATACACTGAACCCCCGGGTTGAGTGAAAAAACAGATTCCCTGAATGCATACAACACTATATAATTCAGAAAACCGTCCTTTTGGATAATTCTTGTTTTGCCAAATTATTATCACATTGTTACAGTCACAGAACTAAAGCAACAGGCCACTACAAGGTCCTGCGCCCACGCTGACCACATGTATGGAAAGTGCGCCAGAAGCCCATGGCCAGTTTAAAGTGTCCAGATCCCATATGGTCTAGCGGTTAGGATTCCTGGTTTTCACCCAGGCGGCCCGGGTTCAACTCCCGGTATGGGAATGCATGCTCCTTTTTGCTTCCCTCCTCAAAAATCCAGCAAATCTTCCTGCACCAGAAGTGACTTTTTGGCCAGCAGTAGAGCTACAGAACCCTGATATGTCGAGGTTCTGACTAGCCCTTAGCCCCTTCGATAGCTCAGCTGGTAGAGCGGAGGACTGTAGGTTGGAGTGTTGGCCATCCTTAGGTCGCTGGTTCAACTCCGGCTCGAAGGAGGTGTTTTTTTCATGTTCCCACCAATGTTTTGGCTTGGAGCTGGCTTTCTCACAGCTGTCAGCAGAGCTTGAATTCGCAGTCCACAATTGGAAGGCAAAAGAGCTTTCCCTGACCGGGAATCGAACCCGGGCCGCGGCGGTGAGAGCGCCGAATCCTAACCACTAGACCACCAGGGATGGATGGTGGGCTGGAGGGCTCGTGGGCTGGTGGGCTCGTGGGCTTGTGGGATGGTGGGCTGGTAGTCTGTTCTCCTGATAACAAGGTGAGAATGAGCAGACATCAATGCTTGCCACCGTCACATCGAAAACCAACAAGTCTGTAACAATCGGGGGTCTTTACTAATGGTGGGCCAGTGGCGCAATGGATAACGCGTCTGACTAAGGATCAGAAGATTCTAGGTTCGACTCCTGGCTGGCTCGCTCTGTGCTTGTTTTTCTCCGGCTTATTTTGTTGTTGTGTTTTTTTTCTCCAAAGTCCAAAAGAATTGGCAACTCTCTAGGCATTCTTCTATTTTTTCCAAAAAAAGGCACATTCTGCACACCCATTCCGATGTCTAGGGGAGACACGGACATGCTTTGGTATTGCCATTCGTCTCACAAAATGCAGGCTGGTGGGCCAGTTGATTCTAGAAAGAACAATTTCATCGCTACTCTGTAACCGCTTTACTACTTTGAAGGGTGCAATGCCATGTGGTTTTGATGTCACAGGCTTGCCATTTTGAAGCCTTATCACTAATTGCCACCTGGACATTGAGAATAATTTGTAATCTGCATTAAACTGAACGAGCGAATAATCAGCATATTAAAAATTGGTCTCACTTTCATTATTAACCTCACAACATGTCAGTTTTGTACCTTGACAGACCGACGATAGGCAGTTTTTCCTCTAGATAACGGTTGCCATGTGTGTTTTCAGATGCATGACACAAGTATTTTCACCTGGACAAGACCTTAATTACCAGTTCGAGGTATAAATTCAGCAATCACAGGATTCTGGCCAAAAAACTGAACCATGTGTGAGTCAACAAACATGTCCCTTGAATGCATGCAACACTATATATTTCAGTAAACCGTCCCTTCGGATGATTCTTGTATTGCCAAATTATTATCACATTGTTACAGTCACACACCAAAAGCAACAGGCCACTACAAAACCCTGCGCCCACACTGGCCACATTTATGGAAAGTGGCCCACAAGCTTGTGGCCAGTTAAAGCTGGCCAGTTCCCATATGGTCTAGCAGTTAGGATTCCTGGTTTTCTCATACGCAGCCAGGGGTTGACTCCAGTTTTTCCTCTAGATAAAGGTTGCCGTGTGTGTTTTCAAATGGATGACACGAGTATTTTCACTTGGACAAGAGCTTAATTACCAGTTTGAGGAATCAATTCTGCAATCACAGGAATCTGCCCAAATACACTGAACCCCCGGGTTGAGTGAAAAAACAGATTCCCTGAATGCATACAACACTATATAATTCAGAAAACCGTCCTTTTGGATAATTCTTGTTTTGCCAAATTATTATCACATTGTTACAGTCACAGAACTAAAGCAACATGCCACTACAAGGTCCTGCGCCCACGCTGACCACATGTATGGAAAGTGCGCCAGAAGCCCATGGCCAGTTTAAAGTGTTCAGATCCCATATGGTCTAGCGGTTAGGATTCCTGGTTTTCACCCAGGCGGCCCGGGTTCAACTCCCGGTATGGGAATGCATGCTCCTTTTTGCTTCCCTCCTCAAAAATCCAGCAAATCTTCCTGCACCAGAAGTGACTTTTTGGCCAGCAGTAGAGCTACAGAACCCTGATATGTCGAGGTTCTGACTAGCCCTTAGCCCCTTCGATAGCTCAGCTGGTAGAGCGGAGGACTGTAGGTTGGAGTGTTGGCCATCCTTAGGTCGCTGGTTCAACTCCGGCTCGAAGGAGGTGTTTTTTTCATGTTCCCACCAATGTTTTGGCTTGGAGCTGGCTTTCTCACAGCTGTCAGCAGAGCTTGAATTCGCAGTCCACAATTGGAAGGCAAAAGAACTTTCCCTGACCGGGAATCGAACCCGGGCCGCGGCGGTGAGAGCGCCGAATCCTAACCACTAGACCACCAGGGAGGGCTGGAGGGCTCGTGGGCTGCTGGGCTGGTGGGCTGCTGGGCTAGTGGGCTGGTGGGCTGGAGGGCTGGAGGGCTGGAGGGCTGGTAGTCTGTTCTCCTGATAACAAGGTGAGAATGAGCAGACATCAATGCTTGCCATCGTCACATCGAAAACCAACAAGTCTGTAACAATCGGGGGTCTTTACTTTTGGTGGGTCAGTGGCGCAATGGATAACGCATCTGACTACGGATCAGAAGATTCTAGGTTCGACTCCTGGCTGGCTCGCTCTGTGCTTGTTTTTCTCCGGCTTATTTTGTTGTTGTGTTTTTTTTCTCAAAAGTCCAAAAGAAAAGGCAACTCTCTAGGCATTCTTCTATTTTTTCCAAAAAAAGGCACATTCTGCACACCCATTCCGATGTCTAGGGGAGACACGGACATGCTTTGGTATTGCCATTCGTCTCACAAAATGCAGGCTGGTGGGCCAGTTGATTCTAGAATAAACAATTTCATCGCTACTCTGTAACCGCTTTACTACTTTGAAGGGTGCAATGCCATGTGGTTTTGATGTCACAGGCTTGCCATTTTGAAGCCTTATCACTAATTGCCACCTGGACATTGAGAATAATTTGTAATCTGCATTAAACTGAACGAGCGAATAATCAGCATATTAAAAATTGGTCTCACTTTCATTATTAACCTCACAACATGTCAGTTTTGTACCTTGACAGACCGACGATAGGCAGTTTTTCCTCTAGATAACGGTTGCCATGTGTGTTTTCAGATGCATGACACAAGTATTTTCACCTGGACAAGACCTTAATTACCAGTTCGAGGTATAAATTCAGCAATCACAGGATTCTGGCCAAAAAACTGAACCATGTGTGAGTCAACAAACATGTCCCTTGAATGCATGCAACACTATATATTTCAGTAAACCGTCCCTTCGGATGATTCTTGTATTGCCAAATTATTATCACATTGTTACAGTCACACACCAAAAGCAACAGGCCACTACAAAACCCTGCGCCCACACTGGCCACATTTATGGAAAGTGGCCCACAAGCTTGTGGCCAGTTAAAGCTGGCCAGTTCCCATATGGTCTAGCAGTTAGGATTCCTGGTTTTCTTGTACGCAGCCAGGGGTTGACTCCAGTTTTTCCTCTAGATAAAGGTTGCCGTGTGTGTTTTCAAATGGATGACACGAGTATTTTCACTTGGACAAGAGCTTAATTACCAGTTTGAGGAATCAATTCTGCAATCACAGGAATCTGCCCAAATACACTGAACCCCCGGGTTGAGTGAAAAAACAGATTCCCTGAATGCATACAACACTATATAATTCAGAAAACCGTCCTTTTGCATAATTCTTGTTTTGCCAAATTATTATCACATTGTTACAGTCACAGAACTAAAGCAACAGGCCACTACAAGGTCCTGCGCCCACGCTGACCATATGTATGGAAAGTGCGCCAGAAGCCCATGGCCAGTTTAAAGTGTCCAAATCCCATATGGTCTAGCGGTTAGGATTCCTGGTTTTCACCCAGGCGGTCCGGGTTCAACTCCCGGTATGGGAATGCATGCTCCTTTTTGCTTCCCTCCTCAAAAATCCAGCAAATCTTCCTGCACCAGAAGTGACTTTTTGGCCAGCAGTAGAGCTACAGAACCCTGATATGTCGAGGTTCTGATCCAGCAAATCTTCCTGCACCAGAAGTGACTTTTTGGCCAGCAGTAGAGCTACAGAACCCTGATATGTCGAGGTTCTGACTAGCCCTTAGCCCCTTCGATAGCTCAGCTGGTAGAGCGGAGGACTGTAGGTTGGAGTGTTGGCCATCCTTAGGTCGCTGGTTCAACTCCGGCTCGAAGGAGGTGTTTTTTTCATGTTCCCACCAATGTTTTGGCTTGGAGCTGGCTTTCTCACAGCTGTCAGCAGAGCTTGAATTCGCAGTCCACAATTGGAAGGCAAAAGAGCTTTCCCTGACCGGGAATCGAACCCGGGCCGCGGCGGTGAGAGCACCGAATCCTAACCACTAGACCACCAGGGATGGATGGTGGGCTGGAGGGCTCGTGGGCTGGTGGGCAGGAGGGCTGGAGGGCTCGTGGGCTTGTGGGATGGTGGGCTGGTGGGCTGGAGGGCTGGTAGTCTGTTCTCCTGATAACAAGGTGAGAATGAGCAGACATCAATGCTTGCCACCGTCACATCGAAAACCAACAAGTCTGTAACAATCGGGGGTCTTTACTAATGGTGGGCCAGTGGCGCAATGGATAACGCGTCTGACTAGGGATCAGAAGATTCTAGGTTCGACTCCTGGCTGGCTCGCTCTGTGCTTGTTTTTCTCCGGCTTATTTTGTTGTTGTGTTTTTTTTCTCCAAAGTCCAAAAGAAAAGGCAACTCTCTAGGCATTCTTCTATTTTTTCCAAAAAAAGGCACATTCTGCACACCCATTCCGATGTCTAGGGGAGACACGGACATGCTTTGGTATTGCCATTCGTCTCACAAAATGCAGGCTGGTGGGCCAGTTGATTCTAGAAAGAACAATTTCATCGCTACTCTGTAACCGCTTTACTACTTTGAAGGGTGCAATGCCATGTGGTTTTGATGTCACAGGCTTGCCATTTTGAAGCCTTATCACTAATTGCCACCTGGACATTGAGAATAATTTGTAATCTGCATTAAACTGAACGAGCGAATAATCAGCATATTAAAAATTGGTCTCACTTTCATTATTAACCTCACAACATGTCAGTTTTGTACCTTGACAGACCGACGATAGGCAGTTTTTCCTCTAGATAACGGTTGCCATGTGTGTTTTCAGATGCATGACACAAGTATTTTCACCTGGACAAGACCTTAATTACCAGTTCGAGGTATAAATTCAGCAATCACAGGATTCTGGCCAAAAAACTGAACCATGTGTGAGTCAACAAACATGTCCCTTGAATGCATGCAACACTATATATTTCAGTAAACCGTCCCTTCGGATGATTCTTGTATTGCCAAATTATTATCACATTGTTACAGTCACACACCAAAAGCAACAGGCCACTACAAAACCCTGCGCCCACACTGGCCACATTTATGGAAAGTGGCCCACAAGCTTGTGGCCAGTTAAAGCTGGCCAGTTCCCATATGGTCTAGCAGTTAGGATTCCTGGTTTTCTCATACGCAGCCAGGGGTTGACTCCAGTTTTTCCTCTAGATAAAGGTTGCCGTGTGTGTTTTCAAATGGATGACACGAGTATTTTCACTTGGACAAGAGCTTAATTACCAGTTTGAGGAATCAATTCTGCAATCACAGGAATCTGCCCAAATACACTGAACCCCCGGGTTGAGTGAAAAAACAGATTCCCTGAATGCATACAACACTATATAATTCAGAAAACCGTCCTTTTGGATAATTCTTGTTTTGCCAAATTATTATCACATTGTTACAGTCACAGAACTAAAGCAACAGGCCACTACAAGGTCCTGCGCCCACGCTGACCACATGTATGGAAAGTGCGCCAGAAGCCCATGGCCAGTTTAAAGTGTTCAGATCCCATATGGTCTAGCGGTTAGGATTCCTGGTTTTCACCCAGGCGGCCCGGGTTCAACTCCCGGTATGGGAATGCATGCTCCTTTTTGCTTCCCTCCTCAAAAATCCAGCAAATCTTCCTGCACCAGAAGTGACTTTTTGGCCAGCAGTAGAGCTACAGAACCCTGATATGTCGAGGTTCTGATCCAGCAAATCTTCCTGCACCAGAAGTGACTTTTTGGCCAGCAGTAGAGCTACAGAACCCTGATATGTCGAGGTTCTGACTAGCCCTTAGCCCCTTCGATAGCTCAGCTGGTAGAGCGGGGGACTGTAGGTTGGAGTGTTGGCCATCCTTAGGTCGCTGGTTCAACTCCGGCTTGAAGGAGGTGTTTTTTTCATGTTCCCACCAATGTTTTGGCTTGGAGCTGGCTTTCTCACAGCTGTCAGCAGAGCTTGAATTCGCAGTCCACAATTGGAAGGCAAAAGAGCTTTCCCTGACCGGGAATCGAACCCGGGCCGCGGCGGTGAGAGCACCGAATCCTAACCACTAGACCACCAGGGATGGATGGTGGGCTGGAGGGCTCGTGGGCTGGTGGGCAGGAGGGCTGGAGGGCTCGTGGGCTTGTGGGCTGGTGGGCTGGTGGGCTGGAGGGCTGGTAGTCTGTTCTCCTGATAACAACGTGAGAATGAGCAGACATCAATGCTTGCCACCGTCACATCGAAAACCAACAAGTCTGTAACAATCGGGGGTCTTTACTAATGGTGGGCCAGTGGCGCAATGGATAACGCGTCTGACTACGGATCAGAAGATTCTAGGTTCGACTCCTGGCTGGCTCGCTCTGTGCTTGTTTTTCTCCGGCTTATTTTGTTGTTGTGTTTTTTTTCTCCAAAGTCCAAAATAAAAAGGCATCTCTCTAGGCATTCTTCTATTTTTTCCAAAAAAAGGCACATTCTACACACCCATTCCGATGTCTAGGGGAGACACGGACATGCTTTGGTATTGCCATTCGTCTCACAAAATGCAGGCTGGTGGGCCAGTTGATTCTAGAAAGAACAATTTCATCGCTACTCTTTAACCGCTTTACTACTTTGAAGGGTGCAATGCCATGTGGTTTTGATGTCACAGGCTTGCCATTTTGAAGCCTTATCACTAATTGCCACCTGGACATTGAGAATAATTTGTAATCTGCATTAAACTGAACGAGCGAATAATCAGCAATTTTGCGGATTAAAAATTGGTCTCACTTTCATTATTAACCTCACAACATGTCAGTTTTGTACCTTGACAGACCGACGATGGGCAGTTTTTCCTCTAGATAACGGTTGCCATGTGTGTTTTCAGATGCATGACACAAGTATTTTCACCTGGACAAGACCTTAATTACCAGTTCGAGGTATAAATTCAGCAATCACAGGATTCTGGCCAAAAAACTGAACCATGTGTGAGTCAACAAACATGTCCCTTGAATGCATGCAACACTATATATTTCAGTAAACCGTCCCTTCGGATGATTCTTGTATTGCCAAATTATTATCACATTGTTACAGTCACACACCAAAAGCAACAGGCCACTACAAAACCCTGCGCCCACACTGGCCACATTTATGGAAAGTGGCCCACAAGCTTGTGGCCAGTTAAAGCTGGCCAGTTCCCATATGGTCTAGCAGTTAGGATTCCTGGTTTTCTCGTACGCAGCCAGGGGTTGACTCCAGTTTTTCCTCTAGATAAAGGTTGCCGTGTGTGTTTTCAGATGCATGACACAAGTATTTTCACTTGGACAAGAGCTTAATTACCAGTTTGAGGAATCAATTCTGCAATCACAGGAATCTGCCCAAATACACTGAACCCCCGGGTTGAGTGAAAAAACAGATTCCCTGAATGCATACAACACTATATAATTCAGAAAACCGTCCTTTTGGATAATTCTTGTTTTGCCAAATTATTATCACATTGTTACAGTCACAGAACTAAAGCAACAGGCCACTACAAGGTCCTGCGCCCACGCTGACCACATGTATGGAAAGTGCGCCAGAAGCCCATGGCCAGTTTAAAGTGTCCAGATCCCATATGGTCTAGCGGTTAGGATTCCTGGTTTTCACCCAGGCGGCCCGGGTTCAACTCCCGGTATGGGAATGCATGCTCCTTTTTGCTTCCCTCCTCAAAAATCCAGCAAATCTTCCTGCACCAGAAGTGACTTTTTGGCCAGCAGTAGAGCTACAGAACCCTGATATGTCGAGGTTCTGACTAGCCCTTAGCCCCTTCGATAGCTCAGCTGGTAGAGCGGAGGACTGTAGGTTGGAGTGTTGGCCATCCTTAGGTCGCTGGTTCAACTCCGGCTCTAAGGAGGTGTTTTTTTCATGTTCCCACCAATGTTTTGGCTTGGAGCTGGCTTTCTCACAGCTGTCAGCAGAGCTTGAATTCGCAGTCCACAATTGGAAGGCAAAAGAGCTTTCCCTGACCGGGAATCGAACCCGGGCCGCGGCGGTGAGAGCGCCGAATCCTAACCACTAGACCACCAGGGATGGATGGTGGGCTGGAGGGCTCGTGGGCTGGTGGGCAGGAGGGCTGGAGGGCTCGTGGGCTTGTGGGATGGTGGGCTGGTAGTCTGTTCTCCTGATAACAAGGTGAGAATGAGCAGACATCAATGCTTGCCACCTTCACATCGAAAACCAACAAGTCTGTAACAATCGGGGGTCTTTACTAATGGCGGGCCAGTGGCGCAATGGATAACGCGTCTGACTAAGGATCAGAAGATTCTAGGTTCGACTCCTGGCTGGCTCGCTCTGTGCTTGTTTTTCTCCGGCTTATTTTGTTGTTGTGTTTTTTTTCTCCAAAGTCCAAAAGAATTGGCAACTCTCTAGGCATTCTTCTATTTTTTCCAAAAAAAGGCACATTCTGCACACCCATTCCGATGTCTAGGGGAGACACGGACATGCTTTGGTATTGCCATTCGTCTCACAAAATGCAGGCTGGTGGGCCAGTTGATTCTAGAAAGAACAATTTCATCGCTACTCTGTAACCGCTTTACTACTTTGAAGGGTGCAATGCCATGTGGTTTTGATGTCACAGGCTTGCCATTTTGAAGCCTTATCACTAATTGCCACCTGGACATTGAGAATAATTTGTAATCTGCATTAAACTGAACGAGCGAATAATCAGCATATTAAAAATTGGTCTCACTTTCATTATTAACCTCACAACATGTCAGTTTTGTACCTTGACAGACCGACGATAGGCAGTTTTTCCTCTAGATAACGGTTGCCATGTGTGTTTTCAGATGCATGACACAAGTATTTTCACCTGGACAAGACCTTAATTACCAGTTCGAGGTATAAATTCAGCAATCACAGGATTCTGGCCAAAAAACTGAACCATGTGTGAGTCAACAAACATGTCCCTTGAATGCATGCAACACTATATATTTCAGTAAACCGTCCCTTCGGATGATTCTTGTATTGCCAAATTATTATCACATTGTTACAGTCACACACCAAAAGCAACAGGCCACTACAAAACCCTGCGCCCACACTGGCCACATTTATGGAAAGTGGCCCACAAGCTTGTGGCCAGTTAAAGCTGGCCAGTTCCCATATGGTCTAGCAGTTAGGATTCCTGGTTTTCTCATACGCAGCCAGGGGTTGACTCCAGTTTTTCCTCTAGATAAAGGTTGCCGTGTGTGTTTTCAAATGGATGACACGAGTATTTTCACTTGGACAAGAGCTTAATTACCAGTTTGAGGAATCAATTCTGCAATCACAGGAATCTGCCCAAATACACTGAACCCCCGGGTTGAGTGAAAAAACAGATTCCCTGAATGCATACAACACTATATAATTCAGAAAACCGTCCTTTTGGATAATTCTTGTTTTGCCAAATTATTATCACATTGTTACAGTCACAGAACTAAAGCAACAGGCCACTACAAGGTCCTGCGCCCACGCTGACCACATGTATGGAAAGTGCGCCAGAAGCCCATGGCCAGTTTAAAGTGTTCAGATCCCATATGGTCTAGCGGTTAGGATTCCTGGTTTTCACCCAGGCGGCCCGGGTTCAACTCCCGGTATGGGAATGCATGCTCCTTTTTGCTTCCCTCCTCAAAAATCCAGCAAATCTTCCTGCACCAGAAGTGACTTTTTGGCCAGCAGTAGAGCTACAGAACCCTGATATGTCGAGGTTCTGACTAGCCCTTAGCCCCTTCGATAGCTCAGCTGGTAGAGCGGAGGACTGTAGGTTGGAGTGTTGGCCATCCTTAGGTCGCTGGTTCAACTCCGGCTCGAAGGAGGTGTTTTTTTCATGTTCCCACCAATGTTTTGGCTTGGAGCTGGCTTTCTCACAGCTGTCAGCAGAGCTTGAATTCGCAGTCCACAATTGGAAGGCAAAAGAACTTTCCCTGACCGGGAATCGAACCCGGGCCGCGGCGGTGAGAGCGCCGAATCCTAACCACTAGACCACCAGGGAGGGCTGGAGGGCTCGTGGGCTGCTGGGCTGGTGGGCTGCTGGGCTGGTGGGCTGCTGGGCTAGTGGGCTGGTGGGCTGGAGGGCTGGAGGGCTGGAGGGCTGGTAGTCTGTTCTCCTGATAACAAGGTGAGAATGAGCAGACATCAATGCTTGCCATCGTCACATCGAAAACCAACAAGTCTGTAACAATCGGGGGTCTTTACTTTTGGTGGGTCAGTGGCGCAATGGATAACGCATCTGACTACGGATCAGAAGATTCTAGGTTCGACTCCTGGCTGGCTCGCTCTGTGCTTGTTTTTCTCCGGCTTATTTTGTTGTTGTGTTTTTTTTCTCAAAAGTCCAAAAGAAAAGGCAACTCTCTAGGCATTCTTCTATTTTTTCCAAAAAAAGGCACATTCTGCACACCCATTCCGATGTCTAGGGGAGACACGGACATGCTTTGGTATTGCCATTCGTCTCACAAAATGCAGGCTGGTGGGCCAGTTGATTCTAGAATAAACAATTTCATCGCTACTCTGTAACCGCTTTACTACTTTGAAGGGTGCAATGCCATGTGGTTTTGATGTCACAGGCTTGCCATTTTGAAGCCTTATCACTAATTGCCACCTGGACATTGAGAATAATTTGTAATCTGCATTAAACTGAACGAGCGAATAATCAGCATATTAAAAATTGGTCTCACTTTCATTATTAACCTCACAACATGTCAGTTTTGTACCTTGACAGACCGACGATAGGCAGTTTTTCCTCTAGATAACGGTTGCCATGTGTGTTTTCAGATGCATGACACAAGTATTTTCACCTGGACAAGACCTTAATTACCAGTTCGAGGTATAAATTCAGCAATCACAGGATTCTGGCCAAAAAACTGAACCATGTGTGAGTCAACAAACATGTCCCTTGAATGCATGCAACACTATATATTTCAGTAAACCGTCCCTTCGGATGATTCTTGTATTGCCAAATTATTATCACATTGTTACAGTCACACACCAAAAGCAACAGGCCACTACAAAACCCTGCGCCCACACTGGCCACATTTATGGAAAGTGGCCCACAAGCTTGTGGCCAGTTAAAGCTGGCCAGTTCCCATATGGTCTAGCAGTTAGGATTCCTGGTTTTCTTGTACGCAGCCAGGGGTTGACTCCAGTTTTTCCTCTAGATAAAGGTTGCCGTGTGTGTTTTCAAATGGATGACACGAGTATTTTCACTTGGACAAGAGCTTAATTACCAGTTTGAGGAATCAATTCTGCAATCACAGGAATCTGCCCAAATACACTGAACCCCCGGGTTGAGTGAAAAAACAGATTCCCTGAATGCATACAACACTATATAATTCAGAAAACCGTCCTTTTGCATAATTCTTGTTTTGCCAAATTATTATCACATTGTTACAGTCACAGAACTAAAGCAACAGGCCACTACAAGGTCCTGCGCCCACGCTGACCATATGTATGGAAAGTGCGCCAGAAGCCCATGGCCAGTTTAAAGTGTCCAAATCCCATATGGTCTAGCGGTTAGGATTCCTGGTTTTCACCCAGGCGGTCCGGGTTCAACTCCCGGTATGGGAATGCATGCTCCTTTTTGCTTCCCTCCTCAAAAATCCAGCAAATCTTCCTGCACCAGAAGTGACTTTTTGGCCAGCAGTAGAGCTACAGAACCCTGATATGTCGAGGTTCTGATCCAGCAAATCTTCCTGCACCAGAAGTGACTTTTTGGCCAGCAGTAGAGCTACAGAACCCTGATATGTCGAGGTTCTGACTAGCCCTTAGCCCTTTCGATAGCTCAGCTGGTAGAGCGGAGGACTGTAGGTTGGAGTGTTGGCCATCCTTAGGTCGCTGGTTCAACTCCGGCTCGAAGGAGGTGTTTTTTTCATGTTCCCACCAATGTTTTGGCTTGGAGCTGGCTTTCTCACAGCTGTCAGCAGAGCTTGAATTCGCAGTCCACAATTGGAAGGCAAAAGAGCTTTCCCTGACCGGGAATCGAACCCGGGCCGCGGCGGTGAGAGCACCGAATCCTAACCACTAGACCACCAGGGATGGATGGTGGGCTGGAGGGCTCGTGGGCTGGTGGGCAGGAGGGCTGGAGGGCTCGTGGGCTTGTGGGATGGTGGGCTGGTGGGCTGGAGGGCTGGTAGTCTGTTCTCCTGATAACAAGGTGAGAATGAGCAGACATCAATGCTTGCCACCGTCACATCGAAAACCAACAAGTCTGTAACAATCGGGGGTCTTTACTAATGGTGGGCCAGTGGCGCAATGGATAACGCGTCTGACTAGGGATCAGAAGATTCTAGGTTCGACTCCTGGCTGGCTCGCTCTGTGCTTGTTTTTCTCCGGCTTATTTTGTTGTTGTGTTTTTTTTCTCCAAAGTCCAAAAGAAAAGGCAACTCTCTAGGCATTCTTCTATTTTTTCCAAAAAAAGGCACATTCTGCACACCCATTCCGATGTCTAGGGGAGACACGGACATGCTTTGGTATTGCCATTCGTCTCACAAAATGCAGGCTGGTGGGCCAGTTGATTCTAGAAAGAACAATTTCATCGCTACTCTGTAACCGCTTTACTACTTTGAAGGGTGCAATGCCATGTGGTTTTGATGTCACAGGCTTGCCATTTTGAAGCCTTATCACTAATTGCCACCTGGACATTGAGAATAATTTGTAATCTGCATTAAACTGAACGAGCGAATAATCAGCATATTAAAAATTGGTCTCACTTTCATTATTAACCTCACAACATGTCAGTTTTGTACCTTGACAGACCGACGATAGGCAGTTTTTCCTCTAGATAACGGTTGCCATGTGTGTTTTCAGATGCATGACACAAGTATTTTCACCTGGACAAGACCTTAATTACCAGTTCGAGGTATAAATTCAGCAATCACAGGATTCTGGCCAAAAAACTGAACCATGTGTGAGTCAACAAACATGTCCCTTGAATGCATGCAACACTATATATTTCAGTAAACCGTCCCTTCGGATGATTCTTGTATTGCCAAATTATTATCACATTGTTACAGTCACACACCAAAAGCAACAGGCCACTACAAAACCCTGCGCCCACACTGGCCACATTTATGGAAAGTGGCCCACAAGCTTGTGGCCAGTTAAAGCTGGCCAGTTCCCATATGGTCTAGCAGTTAGGATTCCTGGTTTTCTTGTACGCAGCCAGGGGTTGACTCCAGTTTTTCCTCTAGATAAAGGTTGCCGTGTGTGTTTTCAAATGGATGACACGAGTATTTTCACTTGGACAAGAGCTTAATTACCAGTTTGAGGAATCAATTCTGCAATCACAGGAATCTGCCCAAATACACTGAACCCCCGGGTTGAGTGAAAAAACAGATTCCCTGAATGCATACAACACTATATAATTCAGAAAACCGTCCTTTTGCATAATTCTTGTTTTGCCAAATTATTATCACATTGTTACAGTCTCAGAACTAAAGCAACAGGCCACTACAAGGTCCTGCGCCCACGCTGACCACATGTATGGAAAGTGCGCCAGAAGCCCATGGCCAGTTTAAAGTGTCCAAATCCCATATGGTCTAGCGGTTAGGATTCCTGGTTTTCACCCAGGCGGCCCGGGTTCAACTCCCGGTATGGGAATGCATGCTCCTTTTTGCTTCCCTCCTCAAAAATCCAGCAAATCTTCCTGCACCAGAAGTGACTTTTTGGCCAGCAGTAGAGCTACAGAACCCTGATATGTCGAGGTTCTGATCCAGCAAATCTTCCTGCACCAGAAGTGACTTTTTGGCCAGCAGTAGAGCTACAGAACCCTGATATGTCGAGGTTCTGACTAGCCCTTAGCCCCTTCGATAGCTCAGCTGGTAGAGCGGGGGACTGTAGGTTGGAGTGTTGGCCATCCTTAGGTCGCTGGTTCAACTCCGGCTTGCAGGTCGCCTTAGGTCGCTGGTTCAACTCCGGCTTGCAGGAGGTGTTTTTTTCATGTTCCCACTAATGTTTTGGCTTGGAGCTGGCTTTCTCACAGCTGTCAGCAGAGCTTGAATTCGCAGTCCACAATTGGAAGGCAAAAGAGCTTTCCCTGGAATCGAACCCGGGCCGCGGCGGTGAGAGCACCGAATCCTAACCACTAGACCACCAGGGATGGATGGTGGGCTGGAGGGCTCGTGGGCTGGTGGGCAGGAGGGCTGGAGGGCTCGTGGGCTCGTGGGCTCGGACATGCTTTGGTATTGCCATTCGTCTCACAAAATGCAGGCTGGTGGGCCAGTTGATTCTAGAAAGAACAATTTCATCGCTACTCTTTAACCGCTTTACTACTTTGAAGGGTGCAATGCCATGTGGTTTTGATGTCACAGGCTTGCCATTTTGAAGCCTTATCACTAATTGCCACCTGGACATTGAGAATAATTTGTAATCTGCATTAAACTGAACGAGCGAATAATCAGCAATTTTGCGGATTAAAAATTGGTCTCACTTTCATTATTAACCTCACAACATGTCAGTTTTGTACCTTGACAGACCGACGATAGGCAGTTTTTCCTCTAGATAACGGTTGCCATGTGTGTTTTCAGATGCATGACACAAGTATTTTCACTTGGACAAGAGCTTAATTACCAGTTTGAGGAATCAATTCTGCAATCACAGGAATCTGCCCAAATACACTGAACCCCCGGGTTGAGTGAAAAACTATAAAGAACTAAAGCAACAGGCCACTACAAGGTCCTGCGCCCACGCTGACCACACGTATGGAAAGTGCGCCAGAAGCCCATGGCCAGTTTAAAGTGTCCAGATCCCATATGGTCTAGCGGTTAGGATTCCTGGTTTTCACCCAGGCGGCCCGGGTTCAACTCCCGGTATGGGAATGCATGCTCCTTTTTGCTTCCCTCCTCAAAAATCCAGCAAATCTTCCTGCACCAGAAGTGACTTTTTGGCCAGCAGTAGAGCTACAGAACCCTGATATGTCGAGGTTCTGATCCAGCAAATCTTCCTGCACCAGAAGTGACTTTTTGGCCAGCAGTAGAGCTACAGAACCCTGATATGTCGAGGTTCTGACTAGCCCTTAGCCCCTTCGATAGCTCAGCTGGTAGAGCGGGGGACTGTAGGTTGGAGTGTTGGCCATCCTTAGGTCGCTGGTTCAACTCCGGCTTGAAGGAGGTGTTTTTTTCATGTTCCCACCAATGTTTTGGCTTGGAGCTGGCTTTCTCACAGCTGTCAGCAGAGCTTGAATTCGCAGTCCACAATTGGAAGGCAAAAGAGCTTTCCCTGACCGGGAATCGAACCCGGGCCGCGGCGGTGAGAGCACCGAATCCTAACCACTAGACCACCAGGGATGGATGGTGGGCTGGAGGGCTCGTGGGCTGGTGGGCATGAGGGCTGGAGGGCTCGTGGGCTTGTGGGCTGGTGGGCTGGTGGGCTGGAGGGCTGGTAGTCTGTTCTCCTGATAACAAGGTGAGAATGAGCAGACATCAATGCTTGCCACCGTCACATCGAAAACCAACAAGTCTGTAACAATCGGGGGTCTTTACTAATGGTGGGCCAGTGGCGCAATGGATAACGCGTCTGACTACGGATCAGAAGATTCTAGGTTCGACTCCTGGCTGGCTCGCTCTGTGCTTGTTTTTCTCCGGCTTATTTTGTTGTTGTGTTTTTTTTCTCCAAAGTCCAAAAGAAAAGGCATCTCTCTAGGCATTCTTCTATTTTTTCCAAAAAAAGGCACATTCTGCACACCCATTCCGATGTCTAGGGGAGACACGGACATGCTTTGGTATTGCCATTCGTCTCACAAAATGCAGGCTGGTGGGCCAGTTGATTCTAGAAAGAACAATTTCATCGCTACTCTGTAACCGCTTTACTACTTTGAAGGGTGCAATGCCATGTGGTTTTGATGTCACAGGCTTGCCATTTTGAAGCCTTATCACTAATTGCCACCTGGACATTGAGAATAATTTGTAATCTGCATTAAACTGAACGAGCGAATAATCAGCAATTTTGCGGATTAAAAATTGGTCTCACTTTCATTATTAACCTCACAACATGTCAGTTTTGTACCTTGACAGACCGACGATGGGCAGTTTTTCCTCTAGATAACGGTTGCCATGTGTGTTTTCAGATGCATGACACAAGTATTTTCACCTGGACAAGACCTTAATTACCAGTTCGAGGTATAAATTCAGCAATCACAGGATTCTGGCCAAAAAACTGAACCATGTGTGAGTCAACAAACATGTCCCTTGAATGCATGCAACACTATATATTTCAGTAAACCGTCCCTTCGGATGATTCTTGTATTGCCAAATTATTATCACATTGTTACAGTCACACACCAAAAGCAACAGGCCACTACAAAACCCTGCGCCCACACTGGCCACATTTATGGAAAGTGGCCCACAAGCTTGTGGCCAGTTAAAGCTGGCCAGTTCCCATATGGTCTAGCAGTTAGGATTCCTGGTTTTCTCGTACGCAGCCAGGGGTTGACTCCAGTTTTTCCTCTAGATAAAGGTTGCCGTGTGTGTTTTCAGATGCATGACACAAGTATTTTCACTTGGACAAGAGCTTAATTACCAGTTTGAGGAATCAATTCTGCAATCACAGGAATCTGCCCAAATACACTGAACCCCCGGGTTGAGTGAAAAAACAGATTCCCTGAATGCATACAACACTATATAATTCAGAAAACCGTCCTTTTGGATAATTCTTGTTTTGCCAAATTATTATCACATTGTTACAGTCACAGAACTAAAGCAACAGGCCACTACAAGGTCCTGCGCCCACGCTGACCACATGTATGGAAAGTGCGCCAGAAGCCCATGGCCAGTTTAAAGTGTCCAGATCCCATATGGTCTAGCGGTTAGGATTCCTGGTTTTCACCCAGGCGGCCCGGGTTCAACTCCCGGTATGGGAATGCATGCTCCTTTTTGCTTCCCTCCTCAAAAATCCAGCAAATCTTCCTGCACCAGAAGTGACTTTTTGGCCAGCAGTAGAGCTACAGAACCCTGATATGTCGAGGTTCTGACTAGCCCTTAGCCCCTTCGATAGCTCAGCTGGTAGAGCGGAGGACTGTAGTTTGGAGTGTTGGCCATCCTTAGGTCGCTGGTTCAACTCCGGCTCGAAGGAGGTGTTTTTTTCATGTTCCCACCAATGTTTTGGCTTGGAGCTGGCTTTCTCACAGCTGTCAGCAGAGCTTGAATTCGCAGTCCACAATTGGAAGGCAAAAGAGCTTTCCCTGACCGGGAATCGAACCCGGGCCGCGGCGGTGAGAGCGCCGAATCCTAACCACTAGACCACCAGGGATGGATGGTGGGCTGGTGGGCAGGAGGGCTAGAGGGCTCGTGGGCTTGTGGGATGGTGGGCTGGTAGTCTGTTCTCCTGATAACAAGGTGAGAATGAGCAGACATCAATGCTTGCCACCGTCACATCGAAAACCAACAAGTCTGTAACAATCGGGGGTCTTTACTAATGGTGGGCCAGTGGCGCAATGGATAACGCGTCTGACTAAGGATCAGAAGATTCTAGGTTCGACTCCTGGCTGGCTCGCTCTGTGCTTGTTTTTCTCCGGCTTATTTTGTTGTTGTGTTTTTTTTCTCCAAAGTCCAAAAGAATTGGCAACTCTCTAGGCATTCTTCTATTTTTTCCAAAAAAAGGCACATTCTGCACACCCATTCCGATGTCTAGGGGAGACACGGACATGCTTTGGTATTGCCATTCGTCTCACAAAATGCAGGCTGGTGGGCCAGTTGATTCTAGAAAGAACAATTTCATCGCTACTCTGTAACCGCTTTACTACTTTGAAGGGTGCAATGCCATGTGGTTTTGATGTCACAGGCTTGCCATTTTGAAGCCTTATCACTAATTGCCACCTGGACATTGAGAATAATTTGTAATCTGCATTAAACTGAACGAGCGAATAATCAGCATATTAAAAATTGGTCTCACTTTCATTATTAACCTCACAACATGTCAGTTTTGTACCTTGACAGACCGACGATAGGCAGTTTTTCCTCTAGATAACGGTTGCCATGTGTGTTTTCAGATGCATGACACAAGTATTTTCACCTGGACAAGACCTTAATTACCAGTTCGAGGTATAAATTCAGCAATCACAGGATTCTGGCCAAAAAACTGAACCATGTGTGAGTCAACAAACATGTCCCTTGAATGCATGCAACACTATATATTTCAGTAAACCGTCCCTTCGGATGATTCTTGTATTGCCAAATTATTATCACATTGTTACAGTCACACACCAAAAGCAACAGGCCACTACAAAACCCTGCGCCCACACTGGCCACATTTATGGAAAGTGGCCCACAAGCTTGTGGCCAGTTAAAGCTGGCCAGTTCCCATATGGTCTAGCAGTTAGGATTCCTGGTTTTCTCATACGCAGCCAGGGGTTGACTCCAGTTTTTCCTCTAGATAAAGGTTGCCGTGTGTGTTTTCAAATGGATGACACGAGTATTTTCACTTGGACAAGAGCTTAATTACCAGTTTGAGGAATCAATTCTGCAATCACAGGAATCTGCCAAAATACACTGAACCCCCGGGTTGAGTGAAAAAACAGATTCCCTGAATGCATACAACACTATATAATTCAGAAAACCGTCCTTTTGGATAATTCTTGTTTTGCCAAATTATTATCACATTGTTACAGTCACAGAACTAAAGCAACAGGCCACTACAAGGTCCTGCGCCCACGCTGACCACATGTATGGAAAGTGCGCCAGAAGCCCATGGCCAGTTTAAAGTGTTCAGATCCCATATGGTCTAGCGGTTAGGATTCCTGGTTTTCACCCAGGCGGCCTGGGTTCAACTCCCGGTATGGGAATGCATGCTCCTTTTTGCTTCCCTCCTCAAAAATCCAGCAAATCTTCCTGCACCAGAAGTGACTTTTTGGCCAGCAGTAGAGCTACAGAACCCTGATATGTCGAGGTTCTGACTAGCCCTTAGCCCCTTCGATAGCTCAGCTGGTAGAGCGGAGGACTGTAGGTTGGAGTGTTGGCCATCCTTAGGTCGCTGGTTCAACTCCGGCTCGAAGGAGGTGTTTTTTTCATGTTCCCACCAATGTTTTGGCTTGGAGCTGGCTTTCTCACAGCTGTCAGCAGAGCTTGAATTCGCAGTCCACAATTGGAAGGCAAAAGAACTTTCCCTGACCGGGAATCGAACCCGGGCCGCGGCGGTGAGAGCGCCGAATCCTAACCACTAGACCACCAGGGAGGGCTGGAGGGCTCGTGGGCTGCTGGGCTGGTGGGCTGCTGGGCTAATGGGCTGGTGGGCTGGAGGGCTGGAGGGCTGGAGGGCTGGTAGTCTGTTCTCCTGATAACAAGGTGAGAATGAGCAGACATCAATGCTTGCCATCGTCACATCGAAAACCAACAAGTCTGTAACAATCGGGGGTCTTTACTTTTGGTGGGTCAGTGGCGCAATGGATAACGCATCTGACTACGGATCAGAAGATTCTAGGTTCGACTCCTGGCTGGCTCGCTCTGTGCTTGTTTTTCTCCGGCTTATTTTGTTGTTGTGTTTTTTTTCTCAAAAGTCCAAAAGAAAAGGCAACTCTCTAGGCATTCTTCTATTTTTTCCAAAAAAAGGCACATTCTGCACACCCATTCCGATGTCTAGGGGAGACACGGACATGCTTTGGTATTGCCATTCGTCTCACAAAATGCAGGCTGGTGGGCCAGTTGATTCTAGAATAAACAATTTCATCGCTACTCTGTAACCGCTTTACTACTTTGAAGGGTGCAATGCCATGTGGTTTTGATGTCACAGGCTTGCCATTTTGAAGCCTTATCACTAATTGCCACCTGGACATTGAGAATAATTTGTAATCTGCATTAAACTGAACGAGCGAATAATCAGCATATTAAAAATTGGTCTCACTTTCATTATTAACCTCACAACATGTCAGTTTTGTACCTTGACAGACCGACGATGGGCAGTTTTTCCTCTAGATAACGGTTGCCATGTGTGTTTTCAGATGCATGACACAAGTATTTTCACCTGGACAAGACCTTAATTACCAGTTCGAGGTATAAATTCAGCAATCACAGGATTCTGGCCAAAAAACTGAACCATGTGTGAGTCAACAAACATGTCCCTTGAATGCATGCAACACTATATATTTCAGTAAACCGTCCCTTCGGATGATTCTTGTATTGCCAAATTATTATCACATTGTTACAGTCACACACCAAAAGCAACAGGCCACTACAAAACCCTGCGCCCACACTGGCCACATTTATGGAAAGTGGCCCACAAGCTTGTGGCCAGTTAAAGCTGGCCAGTTCCCATATGGTCTAGCAGTTAGGATTCCTGGTTTTCTCGTACGCAGCCAGGGGTTGACTCCAGTTTTTCCTCTAGATAAAGGTTGCCGTGTGTGTTTTCAGATGCATGACACAAGTATTTTCACTTGGACAAGAGCTTAATTACCAGTTTGAGGAATCAATTCTGCAATCACAGGAATCTGCCCAAATACACTGAACCCCCGGGTTGAGTGAAAAAACAGATTCCCTGAATGCATACAACACTATATAATTCAGAAAACCGTCCTTTTGGATAATTCTTGTTTTGCCAAATTATTATCACATTGTTACAGTCACAGAACTAAAGCAACAGGCCACTACAAGGTCCTGCGCCCACGCTGACCACATGTATGGAAAGTGCGCCAGAAGCCCATGGCCAGTTTAAAGTGTCCAGATCCCATATGGTCTAGCGGTTAGGATTCCTGGTTTTCACCCAGGCGGCCCGGGTTCAACTCCCGGTATGGGAATGCATGCTCCTTTTTGCTTCCCTCCTCAAAAATCCAGCAAATCTTCCTGCACCAGAAGTGACTTTTTGGCCAGCAGTAGAGCTACAGAACCCTGATATGTCGAGGTTCTGACTAGCCCTTAGCCCCTTCGATAGCTCAGCTGGTAGAGCGGAGGACTGTAGGTTGGAGTGTTGGCCATCCTTAGGTCGCTGGTTCAACTCCGGCTCGAAGGAGGTGTTTTTTTCATGTTCCCACCAATGTTTTGGCTTGGAGCTGGCTTTCTCACAGCTGTCAGCAGAGCTTGAATTCGCAGTCCACAATTGGAAGGCAAAAGAGCTTTCCCTGACCGGGAATCGAACCCGGGCCGCGGCGGTGAGAGCGCCGAATCCTAACCACTAGACCACCAGGGATGGATGGTGGGCTGGAGGGCTCGTGGGCTGGTGGGCAGGAGGGCTGGAGGGCTCGTGGGCTTGTGGGATGGTGGGCTGGTAGTCTGTTCTCCTGATAACAAGGTGAGAATGAGCAGACATCAATGCTTGCCACCGTCACATCGAAAACCAACAAGTCTGTAACAATCGGGGGTCTTTACTAATGGTGGGCCAGTGGCGCAATGGATAACGCGTCTGACTAAGGATCAGAAGATTCTAGGTTCGACTCCTGGCTGGCTCGCTCTGTGCTTGTTTTTCTCCGGCTTATTTTGTTGTTGTGTTTTTTTTCTCCAAAGTCCAAAAGAATTGGCAACTCTCTAGGCATTCTTCTATTTTTTCCAAAAAAAGGCACATTCTGCACACCCATTCCGATGTCTAGGGGAGACACGGACATGCTTTGGTATTGCCATTCGTCTCACAAAATGCAGGCTGGTGGGCCAGTTGATTCTAGAAAGAACAATTTCATCGCTACTCTGTAACCGCTTTACTACTTTGAAGGGTGCAATGCCATGTGGTTTTGATGTCACAGGCTTGCCATTTTGAAGCCTTATCACTAATTGCCACCTGGACATTGAGAATAATTTGTAATCTGCATTAAACTGAACGAGCGAATAATCAGCATATTAAAAATTGGTCTCACTTTCATTATTAACCTCACAACATGTCAGTTTTGTACCTTGACAGACCGACGATAGGCAGTTTTTCCTCTAGATAACGGTTGCCATGTGTGTTTTCAGATGCATGACACAAGTATTTTCACCTGGACAAGACCTTAATTACCAGTTCGAGGTATAAATTCAGCAATCACAGGATTCTGGCCAAAAAACTGAACCATGTGTGAGTCAACAAACATGTCCCTTGAATGCATGCAACACTATATATTTCAGTAAACCGTCCCTTCGGATGATTCTTGTATTGCCAAATTATTATCACATTGTTACAGTCACACACCAAAAGCAACAGGCCACTACAAAACCCTGCGCCCACACTGGCCACATTTATGGAAAGTGGCCCACAAGCTTGTGGCCAGTTAAAGCTGGCCAGTTCCCATATGGTCTAGCAGTTAGGATTCCTGGTTTTCTCATACGCAGCCAGGGGTTGACTCCAGTTTTTCCTCTAGATAAAGGTTGCCGTGTGTGTTTTCAAATGGATGACACGAGTATTTTCACTTGGACAAGAGCTTAATTACCAGTTTGAGGAATCAATTCTGCAATCACAGGAATCTGCCCAAATACACTGAACCCCCGGGTTGAGTGAAAAAACAGATTCCCTGAATGCATACAACACTATATAATTCAGAAAACCGTCCTTTTGGATAATTCTTGTTTTGCCAAATTATTATCACATTGTTACAGTCACAGAACTAAAGCAACAGGCCACTACAAGGTCCTGCGCCCACGCTGACCACATGTATGGAAAGTGCGCCAGAAGCCCATGGCCAGTTTAAAGTGTTCAGATCCCATATGGTCTAGCGGTTAGGATTCCTGGTTTTCACCCAGGCGGCCCGGGTTCAACTCCCGGTATGGGAATGCATGCTCCTTTTTGCTTCCCTCCTCAAAAATCCAGCAAATCTTCCTGCACCAGAAGTGACTTTTTGGCCAGCAGTAGAGCTACAGAACCCTGATATGTCGAGGTTCTGACTAGCTCTTAGCCCCTTCGATAGCTCAGCTGGTAGAGCGGAGGACTGTAGGTTGGAGTGTTGGCCATCCTTAGGTCGCTGGTTCAACTCCGGCTCGAAGGAGGTGTTTTTTTCATGTTCCCACCAATGTTTTGGCTTGGAGCTGGCTTTCTCACAGCTGTCAGCAGAGCTTGAATTCGCAGTCCACAATTGGAAGGCAAAAGAGCTTTCCCTGACCGGGAATCGAACCCGGGCCGCGGCGGTGAGAGCGCCGAATCCTAACCACTAGACCACCAGGGATGGATGGTGGGCTGGAGGGCTCGTGGGCTGGTGGGCAGGAGGGCTGGAGGGCTCGTGGGCTTGTGGGATGGTGGGCTGGTGGGCTGGAGGGCTGGTAGTCTGTTCTCCTGATAACAAGGTGAGAATGAGCAGACATCAATGCTTGCCACCGTCACATCGAAAACCAACAAGTCTGTAACAATCGGGGGTCTTTACTAATGGTGGGCCAGTGGCGCAATGGATAACGCGTCTGACTACGGATCAGAAGATTCTAGGTTCGACTCCTGGCTGGCTCGCTCTGTGCTTGTTTTTCTCCGGCTTATTTTGTTGTTGTGTTTTTTTTCTCCAAAGTCCAAAAGAAAAGGCAACTCTCTAGGCATTCTTCTATTTTTTCCAAAAAAAGGCACATTCTGCACACCCATTCCGATGTCTAGGGGAGACACGGACATGCTTTGGTATTGCCATTCGTCTCACAAAATGCAGGCTGGTGGGCCAGTTGATTCTAGAAAGAACAATTTCATCGCTACTCTGTAACCGCTTTACTACTTTGAAGGGTGCAATGCCATGTGGTTTTGATGTCACAGGCTTGCCATTTTGAAGCCTTATCACTAATTGCCACCTGGACATTGAGAATAATTTGTAATCTGCATTAAACTGAACGAGCGAATAATCAGCATATTAAAAATTGGTCTCACTTTCATTATTAACCTCACAACATGTCAGTTTTGTACCTTGACAGACCGACGATAGGCAGTTTTTCCTCTAGATAACGGTTGCCATGTGTGTTTTCAGATGCATGACACAAGTATTTTCACCTGGACAAGACCTTAATTACCAGTTCGAGGTATAAATTCAGCAATCACAGGATTCTGGCCAAAAAACTGAACCATGTGTGAGTCAACAAACATGTCCCTTGAATGCATGCAACACTATATATTTCAGTAAACCGTCCCTTCGGATGATTCTTGTATTGCCAAATTATTATCACATTGTTACAGTCACACACCAAAAGCAACAGGCCACTACAAAACCCTGCGCCCACACTGGCCACATTTATGGAAAGTGGCCCACAAGCTTGTGGCCAGTTAAAGCTGGCCAGTTCCCATATGGTCTAGCAGTTAGGATTCCTGGTTTTCTTGTACGCAGCCAGGGGTTGACTCCAGTTTTTCCTCTAGATAAAGGTTGCCGTGTGTGTTTTCAAATGGATGACACGAGTATTTTCACTTGGACAAGAGCTTAATTACCAGTTTGAGGAATCAATTCTGCAATCACAGGAATCTGCCCAAATACACTGAACCCCCGGGTTGAGTGAAAAAACAGATTCCCTGAATGCATACAACACTATATAATTCAGAAAACCGTCCTTTTGCATAATTCTTGTTTTGCCAAATTATTATCACATTGTTACAGTCTCAGAACTAAAGCAACAGGCCACTACAAGGTCCTGCGCCCACGCTGACCACATGTATGGAAAGTGCGCCAGAAGGCCATGGCCAGTTTAAAGTGTCCAAATCCCATATGGTCTAGCGGTTAGGATTCCTGGTTTTCACCCAGGCGGCCCGGGTTCAACTCCCGGTATGGGAATGCATGCTCCTTTTTGCTTCCCTCCTCAAAAATCCAGCAAATCTTCCTGCACCAGAAGTGACTTTTTGGCCAGCAGTAGAGCTACAGAACCCTGATATGTCGAGGTTCTGATCCAGCAAATCTTCCTGCACCAGAAGTGACTTTTTGGCCAGCAGTAGAGCTACAGAACCCTGATATGTCGAGGTTCTGACTAGCCCTTAGCCCCTTCGATAGCTCAGCTGGTAGAGCGGGGGACTGTAGGTTGGAGTGTTGGCCATCCTTAGGTCGCTGGTTCAACTCCGGCTTGCAGGTCGCCTTAGGTCGCTGGTTCAACTCCGGCTTGCAGGAGGTGTTTTTTTCATGTTCCCACTAATGTTTTGGCTTGGAGCTGGCTTTCTCACAGCTGTCAGCAGAGCTTGAATTCGCAGTCCACAATTGGAAGGCAAAAGAGCTTTCCCTGGAATCGAACCCGGGCCGCGGCGGTGAGAGCACCGAATCCTAACCACTAGACCACCAGGGATGGATGGTGGGCTCGTGGGCTGGTGGGCAGGAGGGCTGGAGGGCTCGTGGGCTCGTGGGCTCGGACATGCTTTGGTATTGCCATTCGTCTCACAAAATGCAGGCTGGTGGGCCAGTTGATTCTAGAAAGAACAATTTCATCGCTACTCTTTAACCGCTTTACTACTTTGAAGGGTGCAATGCCATGTGGTTTTGATGTCACAGGCTTGCCATTTTGAAGCCTTATCACTAATTGCCACCTGGACATTGAGAATAATTTGTAATCTGCATTAAACTGAACGAGCGAATAATCAGCAATTTTGCGGATTAAAAATTGGTCTCACTTTCATTATTAACCTCACAACATGTCAGTTTTGTACCTTGACAGACCGACGATAGGCAGTTTTTCCTCTAGATAACGGTTGCCATGTGTGTTTTCAGATGCATGACACAAGTATTTTCACTTGGACAAGAGCTTAATTACCAGTTTGAGGAATCAATTCTGCAATCACAGGAATCTGCCCAAATACACTGAACCCCCGGGTTGAGTGAAAAACTATAAAGAACTAAAGCAACAGGCCACTACAAGGTCCTGCGCCCACGCTGACCACACGTATGGAAAGTGCGCCAGAAGCCCATGGCCAGTTTAAAGTGTCCAGATCCCATATGGTCTAGCGGTTAGGATTCCTGGTTTTCACCCAGGCGGCCCGGGTTCAACTCCCGGTATGGGAATGCATGCTCCTTTTTGCTTCCCTCCTCAAAAATCCAGCAAATCTTCCTGCACCAGAAGTGACTTTTTGGCCAGCAGTAGAGCTACAGAACCCTGATATGTCGAGGTTCTGACTAGCCCTTAGCCCCTTCGATAGCTCAGCTGGTAGAGCGGAGGACTGTAGGTTGGAGTGTTGGCCATCCTTAGGTCGCTGGTTCAACTCCGGCTCGAAGGAGGTGTTTTTTTCATGTTCCCACCAATGTTTTGGCTTGGAGCTGGCTTTCTCACAGCTGTCAGCAGAGCTTAAATTCGCAGTCCACAATTGGAAGGCAAAAGAGCTTTCCCTGACCGGGAATCGAACCCGGGCCGCGGCGGTGAGAGCGCCGAATCCTAACCACTAGACCACCAGGGAGGGATGGTGGGCTGGAGGGCTCGTGGGCTGCTGGGCTGGTGGGCTGGAGGGCTGGAGGGCTGGAGGGCTGGTAGTCTGTTCTCCTGATAACAAGGTGAGAATGAGCAGACATCAATGCTTGCCACCGTCACATCGAAAACCAACAAGTCTGTAACAATCGGGGGTCTTTACTTTTGGTGGGCCAGTGGCACAATGGATAACGCGTCTGACTACGGATAAGAAGATTCTAGGTTCGACTCCTGGCTGGCTCGCTCTGTGCTTGTTTTTCTCCGGCTTATTTTGTTGTTGTGTTTTTTTTTCTCCAAAGTCCAAAAGAAAAGGCAACTCTCTAGGCATTCTTCTATTTTTTCCAAAAAAAGGCACATTCTGCACACCCATTCCGATGTCTAGGGGAGACACGGACATGCTTTGGTATTGCCATTCGTCTCACAAAATGCAGGCTGGTGGGCCAGTTGATTCTAGAATGAACAATTTCATCGCTACTCTGTAACCGCTTTACTACTTTGAAGGGTGCAATGCCATGTGGTTTTGATGTCACAGGCTTGCCATTTTGAAGCCTTATCACTAATTGCCACCTGGACATTGAGAATAATTTGTAATCTGCATTAAACTGAACGAGCGAATAATCAGCATATTAAAAATTGGTCTCACTTTCATTATTAACCTCACAACATGTCAGTTTTGTACCTTGACAGACCGACGATAGGCAGTTTTTCCTCTAGATAACGGTTGCCATGTGTGTTTTCAGATGCATGACACAAGTATTTTCACCTGGACAAGACCTTAATTACCAGTTCGAGGTATAAATTCAGCAATCACAGGATTCTGGCCAAAAAACTGAACCATGTGTGAGTCAACAAACATGTCCCTTGAATGCATGCAACACTATATATTTCAGTAAACCGTCCCTTCGGATGATTCTTGTATTGCCAAATTATTATCACATTGTTACAGTCACACACCAAAAGCAACAGGCCACTACAAAACCCTGCGCCCACACTGGCCACATTTATGGAAAGTGGCCCACAAGCTTGTGGCCAGTTAAAGCTGGCCAGTTCCCATATGGTCTAGCAGTTAGGATTCCTGGTTTTCTTGTACGCAGCCAGGGGTTGACTCCAGTTTTTCCTCTAGATAAAGGTTGCCGTGTGTGTTTTCAAATGGATGACACGAGTATTTTCACTTGGACAAGAGCTTAATTACCAGTTTGAGGAATCAATTCTGCAATCACAGGAATCTGCCCAAATACACTGAACCCCCGGGTTGAGTGAAAAAACAGATTCCCTGAATGCATACAACACTATATAATTCAGAAAACCGTCCTTTTGCATAATTCTTGTTTTGCCAAATTATTATCACATTGTTACAGTCACAGAACTAAAGCAACAGGCCACTACAAGGTCCTGCGCCCACGCTGACCATATGTATGGAAAGTGCGCCAGAAGCCCATGGCCAGTTTAAAGTGTCCAAATCCCATATGGTCTAGCGGTTAGGATTCCTGGTTTTCACCCAGGCGGCCCGGGTTCAACTCCCGGTATGGGAATGCATGCTCCTTTTTGCTTCCCTCCTCAAAAATCCAGCAAATCTTCCTGCACCAGAAGTTACTTTTTGGCCAGCAGTAGAGCTACAGAACCCTGATATGTCGAGGTTCTGATCCAGCAAATCTTCCTGCACCAGAAGTGACTTTTTGGCCAGCAGTAGAGCTACAGAACCCTGATATGTCGAGGTTCTGACTAGCTCTTAGCCCCTTCGATAGCTCAGCTGGTAGAGCGGAGGACTGTAGGTTGGAGTGTTGGCCATCCTTAGGTCGCTGGTTCAACTCCGGCTCGAAGGAGGTGTTTTTTTCATGTTCCCACCAATGTTTTGGCTTGGAGCTGGCTTTCTCACAGCTGTCAGCAGAGCTTGAATTCGCAGTCCACAATTGGAAGGCAAAAGAGCTTTCCCTGACCGGGAATCGAACCCGGGCCGCGGCGGTGAGAGCGCCGAATCCTAACCACTAGACCACCAGGGATGGATGGTGGGCTGGAGGGCTCGTGGGCTGGTGGGCAGGAGGGCTGGAGGGCTCGTGGGCTTGTGGGATGGTGGGCTGGTGGGCTGGAGGGCTGGTAGTCTGTTCTCCTGATAACAAGGTGAGAATGAGCAGACATCAATGCTTGCCACCGTCACATCGAAAACCAACAAGTCTGTAACAATCGGGGGTCTTTACTAATGGTGGGCCAGTGGCGCAATGGATAACGCGTCTGACTACGGATCAGAAGATTCTAGGTTCGACTCCTGGCTGGCTCGCTCTGTGCTTGTTTTTCTCCTGCTTATTTTGTTGTTGTGTTTTTTTTCTCCAAAGTCCAAAAGAAAAGGCAACTCTCTAGGCATTCTTCTATTTTTTCCAAAAAAAGGCACATTCTGCACACCCATTCCGATGTCTAGGGGAGACACGGACATGCTTTGGTATTGCCATTCGTCTCACAAAATGCAGGCTGGTGGGCCAGTTGATTCTAGAAAGAACAATTTCATCGCTACTCTGTAACCGCTTTACTACTTTGAAGGGTGCAATGCCATGTGGTTTTGATGTCACAGGCTTGCCATTTTGAAGCCTTATCACTAATTGCCACCTGGACATTGAGAATAATTTGTAATCTGCATTAAACTGAACGAGCGAATAATCAGCATATTAAAAATTGGTCTCACTTTCATTATTAACCTCACAACATGTCAGTTTTGTACCTTGACAGACCGACGATAGGCAGTTTTTCCTCTAGATAACGGTTGCCATGTGTGTTTTCAGATGCATGACACAAGTATTTTCACCTGGACAAGACCTTAATTACCAGTTCGAGGTATAAATTCAGCAATCACAGGATTCTGGCCAAAAAACTGAACCATGTGTGAGTCAACAAACATGTCCCTTGAATGCATGCAACACTATATATTTCAGTAAACCGTCCCTTCGGATGATTCTTGTATTGCCAAATTATTATCACATTGTTACAGTCACACACCAAAAGCAACAGGCCACTACAAAACCCTGCGCCCACACTGGCCACATTTATGGAAAGTGGCCCACAAGCTTGTGGCCAGTTAAAGCTGGCCAGTTCCCATATGGTCTAGCAGTTAGGATTCCTGGTTTTCTTGTACGCAGCCAGGGGTTGACTCCAGTTTTTCCTCTAGATAAAGGTTGCCGTGTGTGTTTTCAAATGGATGACACGAGTATTTTCACTTGGACAAGAGCTTAATTACCAGTTTGAGGAATCAATTCTGCAATCACAGGAATCTGCCCAAATACACTGAACCCCCGGGTTGAGTGAAAAAACAGATTCCCTGAATGCATACAACACTATATAATTCAGAAAACCGTCCTTTTGCATAATTCTTGTTTTGCCAAATTATTATCACATTGTTACAGTCTCAGAACTAAAGCAACAGGCCACTACAAGGTCCTGCGCCCACGCTGACCACATGTATGGAAAGTGCGCCAGAAGGCCATGGCCAGTTTAAAGTGTCCAAATCCCATATGGTCTAGCGGTTAGGATTCCTGGTTTTCACCCAGGCGGCCCGGGTTCAACTCCCGGTATGGGAATGCATGCTCCTTTTTGCTTCCCTCCTCAAAAATCCAGCAAATCTTCCTGCACCAGAAGTGACTTTTTGGCCAGCAGTAGAGCTACAGAACCCTGATATGTCGAGGTTCTGATCCAGCAAATCTTCCTGCACCAGAAGTGACTTTTTGGCCAGCAGTAGAGCTACAGAACCCTGATATGTCGAGGTTCTGACTAGCCCTTAGCCCCTTCGATAGCTCAGCTGGTAGAGCGGGGGACTGTAGGTTGGAGTGTTGGCCATCCTTAGGTCGCTGGTTCAACTCCGGCTTGCAGGTCGCCTTAGGTCGCTGGTTCAACTCCGGCTTGCAGGAGGTGTTTTTTTCATGTTCCCACTAATGTTTTGGCTTGGAGCTGGCTTTCTCACAGCTGTCAGCAGAGCTTGAATTCGCAGTCCACAATTGGAAGGCAAAAGAGCTTTCCCTGGAATCGAACCCGGGCCGCGGCGGTGAGAGCACCGAATCCTAACCACTAGACCACCAGGGATGGATGGTGGGCTGGAGGGCTCGTGGGCTGGTGGGCAGGAGGGCTGGAGGGCTCGTGGGCTCGTGGGCTCGGACATGCTTTGGTATTGCCATTCGTCTCACAAAATGCAGGCTGGTGGGCCAGTTGATTCTAGAAAGAACAATTTCATCGCTACTCTTTAACCGCTTTACTACTTTGAAGGGTGCAATGCCATGTGGTTTTGATGTCACAGGCTTGCCATTTTGAAGCCTTATCACTAATTGCCACCTGGACATTGAGAATAATTTGTAATCTGCATTAAACTGAACGAGCGAATAATCAGCAATTTTGCGGATTAAAAATTGGTCTCACTTTCATTATTAACCTCACAACATGTCAGTTTTGTACCTTGACAGACCGACGATAGGCAGTTTTTCCTCTAGATAACGGTTGCCATGTGTGTTTTCAGATGCATGACACAAGTATTTTCACTTGGACAAGAGCTTAATTACCAGTTTGAGGAATCAATTCTGCAATCACAGGAATCTGCCCAAATACACTGAACCCCCGGGTTGAGTGAAAAACTATAAAGAACTAAAGCAACAGGCCACTACAAGGTCCTGCGCCCACGCTGACCACACGTATGGAAAGTGCGCCAGAAGCCCATGGCCAGTTTAAAGTGTCCAGATCCCATATGGTCTAGCGGTTAGGATTCCTGGTTTTCACCCAAGCGGCCCGGGTTCAACTCCCGGTATGGGAATGCATGCTCCTTTTTGCTTCCCTCCTCAAAAATCCAGCAAATCTTCCTGCACCAGAAGTGACTTTTTGGCCAGCAGTAGAGCTACAGAACCCTGATATGTCGAGGTTCTGACTAGCCCTTAGCCCCTTCGATAGCTCAGCTGGTAGAGCGGAGGACTGTAGGTTGGAGTGTTGGCCATCCTTAGGTCGCTGGTTCAACTCCGGCTCGAAGGAGGTGTTTTTTTCATGTTCCCACCAATGTTTTGGCTTGGAGCTGGCTTTCTCACAGCTGTCAGCAGAGCTTAAATTCGCAGTCCACAATTGGAAGGCAAAAGAGCTTTCCCTGACCGGGAATCGAACCCGGGCCGCGGCGGTGAGAGCGCCGAATCCTAACCACTAGACCACCAGGGAGGGATGGTGGGCTGGAGGGCTCGTGGGCTGCTGGGCTGGTGGGCTGGAGGGCTGGAGGGCTGGAGGGCTGGTAGTCTGTTCTCCTGATAACAAGGTGAGAATGAGCAGACATCAATGCTTGCCACCGTCACATCGAAAACCAACAAGTCTGTAACAATCGGGGGTCTTTACTTTTGGTGGGCCAGTGGCACAATGGATAACGCGTCTGACTACGGATAAGAAGATTCTAGGTTCGACTCCTGGCTGGCTCGCTCTGTGCTTGTTTTTCTCCGGCTTATTTTGTTGTTGTGTTTTTTTTTCTCCAAAGTCCAAAAGAAAAGGCAACTCTCTAGGCATTCTTCTATTTTTTCCAAAAAAAGGCACATTCTGCACACCCATTCCGATGTCTAGGGGAGACACGGACATGCTTTGGTATTGCCATTCGTCTCACAAAATGCAGGCTGGTGGGCCAGTTGATTCTAGAATGAACAATTTCATCGCTACTCTGTAACCGCTTTACTACTTTGAAGGGTGCAATGCCATGTGGTTTTGATGTCACAGGCTTGCCATTTTGAAGCCTTATCACTAATTGCCACCTGGACATTGAGAATAATTTGTAATCTGCATTAAACTGAACGAGCGAATAATCAGCATATTAAAAATTGGTCTCACTTTCATTATTAACCTCACAACATGTCAGTTTTGTACCTTGACAGACCGACGATAGGCAGTTTTTCCTCTAGATAACGGTTGCCATGTGTGTTTTCAGATGCATGACACAAGTATTTTCACCTGGACAAGACCTTAATTACCAGTTCGAGGTATAAATTCAGCAATCACAGGATTCTGGCCAAAAAACTGAACCATGTGTGAGTCAACAAACATGTCCCTTGAATGCATGCAACACTATATATTTCAGTAAACCGTCCCTTCGGATGATTCTTGTATTGCCAAATTATTATCACATTGTTACAGTCACACACCAAAAGCAACAGGCCACTACAAAACCTTGCGCCCACACTGGCCACATTTATGGAAAGTGGCCCACAAGCTTGTGGCCAGTTAAAGCTGGCCAGTTCCCATATGGTCTAGCAGTTAGGATTCCTGGTTTTCTTGTACGCAGCCAGGGGTTGACTCCAGTTTTTCCTCTAGATAAAGGTTGCCGTGTGTGTTTTCAAATGGATGACACGAGTATTTTCACTTGGACAAGAGCTTAATTACCAGTTTGAGGAATCAATTCTGCAATCACAGGAATCTGCCCAAATACACTGAACCCCCGGGTTGAGTGAAAAAACAGATTCCCTGAATGCATACAACACTATATAATTCAGAAAACCGTCATTTTGCATAATTCTTGTTTTGCCAAATTATTATCACATTGTTACAGTCACAGAACTAAAGCAACAGGCCACTACAAGGTCCTGCGCCCACGCTGACCACATGTATGGAAAGTGCGCCAGAAGCCCATGGCCAGTTTAAAGTGTCCAGATCCCATATGGTCTAGCGGTTAGGATTCCTGGTTTTCACCCAGGCGGCCCGGGTTCAACTCCCGGTATGGGAATGCATGCTCCTTTTTGCTTCCCTCCTCAAAAATCCAGCAAATCTTCCTGCACCAGAAGTGACTTTTTGGCCAGCAGTAGAGCTACAGAACCCTGATATGTCGAGGTTCTGACTAGCCCTTAGCCCCTTCGATAGCTCAGCTGGTAGAGCGGAGGACTGTAGGTTGGAGTGTTGGCCATCCTTAGGTCGCTGGTTCAACTCCGGCTCGAATGAGGTGTTTTTTTCATGTTCCCACCAATGTTTTGGCTTGGAGCTGGCTTTCTCACAGCTGTCAGCAGAGCTTGAATTCGCAGTCCACAATTGGAAGGCAAAAGAGCTTTCCCTGACCGGGAATCGAACCCGGGCCGCGGCGGTGAGAGCGCCGAATCCTAACCACTAGACCACCAGGGAGGGATGGTGGGCTGGAGGGCTCGTGGGCTTCTGGGCTGGTGGGCTGGAGGGCTGGAGGGCTGGTAGTCTGTTCTCCTGATAACAAGGTGAGAATGAGCAGACATCAATGCTTGCCACCGTCACATCGAAAACCAACAAGTCTGTAACAATCGGGGGTCTTTACTTTTGGTGGGCCAGTGGCGCAATGGATAACGCGTCTGACTACGGATCAGAAGATTCTAGGTTCGACTCCTGGCTGGCTCGCTCTGTGCTTGTTTTTCTCCGGCTTATTTTGTTGTTGTGTTTTTTTTCTCCAAAGTCCAAAACAAAAGGCAACTCTCTAGGCATTCTTCTATTTTTTCCAAAAAAAGGCACATTCTGCACACCCATTCTGATGTCTAGGGGAGACACGGACATGCTTTGGTATTGCCATTCGTCTCACAAAATGCAGGCTGGTGGGCCAGTTGATTCTAGAATTAACAATTTCATTGCTACTCTGTAACCGCTTTACTACTTTGAAGGGTGCAATGCCATGTGGTTTTGATGTCACAGGCTTGCCATTTTGAAGCCTTATCACTAATTGCCACCTGGACATTGAGAATAATTTGTAATCTGCATTAAACTGAACGAGCGAATAATCAGCATATTAAAAATTGGTCTCACTTTCATTATTAACCTCACAACATGTCAGTTTTGTACCTTGACAGACCGACGATAGGCAGTTTTTCCTCTAGATAACGGTTGCCATGTGTGTTTTCAGATGCATGACACAAGTATTTTCACTTGGACAAGAGCTTAATTACCAGTTTGAGGAATCAATTCTGCAATCACAGGAATCTGCCCAAATACACTGAACCCCCGGGTTGAGTGAAAAAACAGATTCCCTGAATGCATACAACACTATATAATTCAGAAAACCGTCCTTTTGGATAATTCTTGTTTTGCCAAATTATTATCACATTGTTACAGTCACAGAACTAAAGCAACAGGCCACTACAAGGTCCTGCGCCCACGCTGACCACATGTATGGAAAGTGCGCCAGAAGCCCATGGCCAGTTTAAAGTGTCCAGATCCCATATGGTCTAGCCGTTAGGATTCCTGGTTTTCACCCAGGCGGCCCGGGTTCAACTCCCGGTATGGGAATGCATGCTCCTTTTTGCTTCCCTCCTCAAAAATCCAGCAAATCTTCCTGCACCAGAAGTGACTTTTTGGCCAGCAGTAGAGCTACAGAACCCTGATATGTCGAGGTTCTGACTAGCCCTTAGCCCCTTCGATAGCTCAGCTGGTAGAGCGGAGGACTGTAGGTTGGAGTGTTGGCCATCCTTAGGTCGCTGGTTCAACTCCGGCTCGAAGGAGGTGTTTTTTTCATGTTCCCGCCAATGTTTTGGCTTGGAGCTGGCTTTCTCACAGCTGTCAGCAGAGCTTGAATTCGCAGTCCACAATTGGAAGGCAAAAGAGCTTTCTCTGACCGGGAATCGAACCCGGGCCGCGGCGGTGAGAGCGCCGAATCCTAACCACTAGACCACCAGGGAGGGATGGTGGGCTGGAGGGCTCGTGGGCTGCTGGGCTGGTGGGCTGGAGGGCTGGAGGGCTGGAGGGCTGGTAGTCTGTTCTCCTGATAACAAGGTGAGAATGAGCAGACATCAATGCTTGCCACCGTCACATCGAAAACCAACAAGTCTGTAACAATCGGGGGTCTTTACTTTTGGTGGGCCAGTGGCGCAATGGATAACGCGTCTGACTACGGATCAGAAGATTCTAGGTTCGACTCCTGGCTGGCTCGCTCTGTGCTTGTTTTTCTCCGGCTTATTTTGTTGTTGTGTTTTTTTTCTCCAAAGTCCAAAAGAAAAGGCAACTCTCTAGGCATTCTTCTATTTTTTCCAAAAAAAGGCACATTCTGCACACCCATTCCGATGTCTAGGGGAGACACGGACATGCTTTGGTATTGCCATTCGTCTCACAAAATGCAGGCTGGTGGGCCAGTTGATTCTAGAAAGAACAATTTCATCGCTACTCTGTAACCGCTTTACTACTTTGAAGGGTGCAATGCCATGTGGTTTTGATGTCACAGGCTTGCCATTTTGAAGCCTTATCACTAATTGCCACCTGGACATTGAGAATAATTTGTAATCTGCATTAAACTGAACGAGCGAATAATCAGCAATTTTGCGGATTAAAAATTGGTCTCACTTTCATTATTAACCTCACAACATGTCAGTTTTGTACCTTGACAGACCGACGATAGGCAGTTTTTCCTCTAGATAAAGGTTGCCGTGTGTGTTTTCAAATGGATGATACGAGTATTTTCACTTGGACAAGAGCTTAATTACCAGTTTGAGGAATCAATTCTGCAATCACAGGAATCTGCCCAAATACACTGAACCCCCGGGTTGAGTGAAAAAACAGATTCCCTGAATGCATACAACACTATATAATTCAGAAAACCGTCCTTTTGGATAATTCTTGTTTTGCCAAATTATTATCACATTGTTACAGTCACAGAACTAAAGCAACAGGCCACTACAAGGTCCTGCGCCCACGCTGACCACACGTATGGAAAGTGCGCCAGAAGCCCATGGCCAGTTTAAAGTGTCCAGATCCCATATGGTCTAGCGGTTAGGATTCCTGGTTTTCACCCAGGCGGCCCGGGTTCAACTCCCGGTATGGGAATGCATGCTCCTTTTTGCTTCCCTCCTCAAAAATCCAGCAAATCTTCCTGCACCAGAAGTGACTTTTTGGCCAGCAGTAGAGCTACAGAACCCTTATATGTCGAGGTTCTGACTAGCCCTTAGCCCCTTCGATAGCTCAGCTGGTAGAGCGGAGGACTGTAGGTTGGAGTGTTGGCCATCCTTAGGTCGCTGGTTCAACTCCGGCTCGAAGGAGGTGTTTTTTTCATGTTCCCACCAATGTTTTGGCTTGGAGCTGGCTTTCTCACAGCTGTCAGCAGAGCTTGAATTCGCAGTCCACAATTGGAAGGCAAAAGAGCTTTCCCTGACCGGGAATCGAACCCGGGCCGCGGCGGTGAGAGCGCCGAATCCTAACCACTAGACCACCAGGGAGGGATGGTGGGCTGGAGGGCTCGTGGGCTGCTGGGCTGGTGGGCTGGAGGGCTGGAGGGCTGGAGGGCTGGAGGGCTGGTAGTCTGTTCTCCTGATAACAAGGTGAGAATGAGCAGACATCAATGCTTGCCACCGTCACATCGAAAACCAACAAGTCTGTAACAATCGGGGGTCTTTACTTTTGGTGGGCCAGTGGCGCAATGGATAACGTGTCTGACTACGGATCAGAAGATTCTAGGTTCGACTCCTGGCTGGCTCGCTCTGTGCTTGTTTTTCTCCGGCTTATTTTGTTGTTGTGTTTTTTTTTCTCCAAAGTCCAAAAGAAAAGGCAACTCTCTAGGCATTCTTCTATTTTTTCCAAAAAAAGGCACATTCTGCACACCCATTCCGATGTCTAGGGGAGACACGGACATGCTTTGGTATTGCCATTCGTCTCACAAAATGCAGGCTGGTGGGCCAGTTGATTCTAGAATGAACAATTTCATCGCTACTCTGTAACCGCTTTACTACTTTGAAGGGTGCAATGCCATGTGGTTTTGATGTCACAGGCTTGCCATTTTGAAGCCTTATCACTAATTGCCACCTGGACATTGAGAATAATTTGTAATCTGCATTAAACTGAACGAGTGAATAATCAGCATATTAAAAATTGGTCTCACTTTCATTATTAACCTCACAACATGTCAGTTTTGTACCTTGACAGACCGACGATAGGCAGTTTTTCCTCTAGATAACGGTTGCCATGTGTGTTTTCAGATGCATGACACAAGTATTTTCACCTGGACAAGACCTTAATTACCAGTTCGAGGTATAAATTCAGCAATCACAGGATTCTGGCCAAAAAACTGAACCATGTGTGAGTCAACAAACATGTCCCTTGAATGCATGCAACACTATATATTTCAGTAAACCGTCCCTTCGGATGATTCTTGTATTGCCAAATTATTATCACATTGTTACAGTCACACACCAAAAGCAACAGGCCACTACAAAACCTTGCGCCCACACTGGCCACATTTATGGAAAGTGGCCCACAAGCTTGTGGCCAGTTAAAGCTGGCCAGTTCCCATATGGTCTAGAAGTTAGGATTCCTGGTTTTCTTGTACGCAGCCAGGGGTTGACTCCAGTTTTTCCTCTAGATAAAGGTTGCCGTGTGTGTTTTCAAATGGATGACACGAGTATTTTCACTTGGACAAGAGCTTAATTACCAGTTTGAGGAATCAATTCTGCAATCACAGGAATCTGCCCAAATACACTGAACCCCCGGGTTGAGTGAAAAAACAGATTCCCTGAATGCATACAACACTATATAATTCAGAAAACCGTCATTTTGCATAATTCTTGTTTTGCCAAATTATTATCACATTGTTACAGTCACAGAACTAAAGCAACAGGCCACTACAAGGTCCTGCGCCCACGCTGACCACATGTATGGAAAGTGCGCCAGAAGCCCATGGCCAGTTTAAAGTGTCCAAATCCCATATGGTCTAGCGGTTAGGATTCCTGGTTTTCACCCAGGCGGCCCGGGTTCAACTCCCGGTATGGGAATGCATGCTCCTTTTTGCTTCCCTCCTCAAAAATCCAGCAAATCTTCCTGCACCAGAAGTGACTTTTTGGCCAGCAGTAGAGCTACAGAACCCTGATATGTCGAGGTTCTGACTAGCCCTTAGCCCCTTCGTTAGCTCAGCTGGTAGAGCGGAGGACTGTAGGTTGGAGTGTTGGCCATCCTTAGGTCGCTGGTTCAACTCCGGCTCGAATGAGGTGTTTTTTTCATGTTCCCACCAATGTTTTGGCTTGGAGCTGGCTTTCTCACAGCTGTCAGCAGAGCTTGAATTCGCAGTCCACAATTGGAAGGCAAAAGAGCTTTCCCTGACCGGGAATCGAACCCGGGCCGCGGCGGTGAGAGCGCCGAATCCTAACCACTAGACCACCAGGGAGGGATGGTGGGCTGGAGGGCTCGTGGGCTTCTGGGCTGGTGGGCTGGAGGGCTGGAGGGCTGGTAGTCTGTTCTCCTGATAACAAGGTGAGAATGAGCAGACATCAATGCTTGCCACCGTCACATCGAAAACCAACAAGTCTGTAACAATCGGGGGTCTTTACTTTTGGTGGGCCAGTGGCGCAATGGATAACGCGTCTGACTACGGATCAGAAGATTCTAGGTTCGACTCCTGGCTGGCTCGCTCTGTGCTTGTTTTTCTCCGGCTTATTTTGTTGTTGTGTTTTTTTTTCTCCAAAGTCCAAAAGAAAAGGCAACTCTCTAGGCATTCTTCTATTTTTTCCAAAAAAAGGCACATTCTGCACACCCATTCCGATGTCTAGGGGAGACACGGACATGCTTTGGTATTGCCATTCGTCTCACAAAATGCAGGCTGGTGGGCCAGTTGATTCTAGAATGAACAATTTCATCGCTACTCTGTAACCGCTTTACTACTTTGAAGGGTGCAATGCCATGTGGTTTTGATGTCACAGGCTTGCCATTTTGAAGCCTTATCACTAATTGCCACCTGGACATTGAGAATAATTTGTAATCTGCATTAAACTGAACGAGTGAATAATCAGCATATTAAAAATTGGTCTCACTTTCATTATTAACCTCACAACATGTCAGTTTTGTACCTTGACAGACCGACGATAGGCAGTTTTTCCTCTAGATAACGGTTGCCATGTGTGTTTTCAGATGCATGACACAAGTATTTTCACCTGGACAAGACCTTAATTACCAGTTTGAGGAATCAATTCTGCAATCACAGGAATCTGCCCAAATACACTGAACCCCCGGGTTGAGTGAAAAAACAGATTCCCTGAATGCATACAACACTATATAATTCAGAAAACCGTCCTTTTGGATAATTCTTGTTTTGCCAAATTATTATCACATTGTTACAGTCACAGAACTAAAGCAACAGGCCACTACAAGGTCCTGCGCCCACGCTGACCACATGTATGGAAAGTGCGCCAGAAGCCCATGGCCAGTTTAAAGTGTCCAGATCCCATATGGTCTAGCGGTTAGGATTCCTGGTTTTCACCCAGGCGGCCCGGGTTCAACTCCCGGTATGGGAATGCATGCTCCTTTTTGCTTCCCTCCTCAAAAATCCAGCAAATCTTCCTGCACCAGAAGTGACTTTTTGGCCAGCAGTAGAGCTACAGAACCCTGATATGTCGAGGTTCTGACTAGCCCTTAGCCCCTTCGTTAGCTCAGCTGGTAGAGCGGAGGACTGTAGGTTGGAGTGTTGGCCATCCTTAGGTCGCTGGTTCAACTCCGGCTCGAATAATGAGGTGTTTTTTTCATGTTCCCACCAATGTTTTGGCTTGGAGCTGGCTTTCTCACAGCTGTCAGCAGAGCTTGAATTCGCAGTCCACAATTGGAAGGCAAAAGAGCTTTCCCTGACCGGGAATCGAACCCGGGCCGCGGCGGTGAGAGCGCCGAATCCTAACCACTAGACCACCAGGGAGGGATGGTGGGCTGGAGGGCTCGTGGGCTTCTGGGCTGGTGGGCTGGAGGGCTGGAGGGCTGGTAGTCTGTTCTCCTGATAACAAGGTGAGAATGAGCAGACATCAATGCTTGCCACCGTCACATCGAAAACCAACAAGTCTGTAACAATCGGGGGTCTTTACTTTTGGTGGGCCAGTGGCGCAATGGATAACGCGTCTGACTACGGATCAGAAGATTCTAGGTTCGACTCCTGGCTGGCTCGCTCTGTGCTTGTTTTTCTCCGGCTTATTTTGTTGTTGTGTTTTTTTTTCTCCAAAGTCCAAAAGAAAAGGCAACTCTCTAGGCATTCTTCTATTTTTTCCAAAAAAAGGCACATTCTGCACACCCATTCCGATGTCTAGGGGAGACACGGACATGCTTTGGTATTGCCATTCGTCTCACAAAATGCAGGCTGGTGGGCCAGTTGATTCTAGAATGAACAATTTCATCGCTACTCTGTAACCGCTTTACTACTTTGAAGGGTGCAATGCCATGTGGTTTTGATGTCACAGGCTTGCCATTTTGAAGCCTTATCACTAATTGCCACCTGGACATTGAGAATAATTTGTAATCTGCATTAAACTGAACGAGTGAATAATCAGCATATTAAAAATTGGTCTCACTTTCATTATTAACCTCACAACATGTCAGTTTTGTACCTTGACAGACCGACGATAGGCAGTTTTTCCTCTAGATAACGGTTGCCATGTGTGTTTTCAGATGCATGACACAAGTATTTTCACCTGGACAAGACCTTAATTACCAGTTCGAGGTATAAATTCAGCAATCACAGGATTCTGGCCAAAAAACTGAACCATGTGTGAGTCAACAAACATGTCCCTTGAATGCATGCAACACTATATATTTCAGTAAACCGTCCCTTCGGATGATTCTTGTATTTCCAAATTATTATCACATTGTTACAGTCACACACCAAAAGCAACAGGCCACTACAAAACCTTGCGCCCACACTGGCCACATTTATGGAAAGTGGCCCACAAGCTTGTGGCCAGTTAAAGCTGGCCAGTTCCCATATGGTCTAGCAGTTAGGATTCCTGGTTTTCTTGTACGCAGCCAGGGGTTGACTCCAGTTTTTCCTCTAGATAAAGGTTGCCGTGTGTGTTTTCAAATGGATGACACGAGTATTTTCACTTGGACAAGAGCTTAATTACCAGTTTGAGGAATCAATTCTGCAATCACAGGAATCTGCCCAAATACACTGAACCCCCGGGTTGAGTGAAAAAACAGATTCCCTGAATGCATACAACACTATATAATTCAGAAAACCGTCATTTTGCATAATTCTTGTTTTGCCAAATTATTATCACATTGTTACAGTCACAGAACTAAAGCAACAGGCCACTACAAGGTCCTGCGCCCACGCTGACCACATGTATGGAAAGTGCGCCAGAAGCCCATGGCCAGTTTAAAGTGTCCAAATCCCATATGGTCTAGCGGTTAGGATTCCTGGTTTTCACCCAGGCGGCCCGGGTTCAACTCCCGGTATGGGAATGCATGCTCCTTTTTGCTTCCCTCCTCAAAAATCCAGCAAATCTTCCTGCACCAGAAGTGACTTTTTGGCCAGCAGTAGAGCTACAGAACCCTGATATGTCGAGGTTCTGATCCAGCAAATCTTCCTGCACCAGAAGTGACTTTTTGGCCAGCAGTAGAGCTACAGAACCCTGATATGTCGAGGTTCTGACTAGCATTTAGCCCCTTCGATAGCTCAGCTGGTAGAGCGGAGGACTGTAGGTTGGAGTGTTGGCCATCCTTAGGTCGCTGGTTCAACTCCGGCTCGAAGGAGGTGTTTTTTTCATGTTCCCACCAATGTTTTGGCTTGGAGCTGGCTTTCTCACAGCTGTCAGCAGAGCTTGAATTCGCAGTCCACAATTGGAAGGCAAAAGAGCTTTCCCTGACCGGGAATCGAACCCGGGCCGCGGCGGTGAGAGCGCCGAATCCTAACCACTAGACCACCAGGGTTGGATGGTGGGCTGGAGGGCTCGTGGGCTGGTGGGCAGGAGGGCTGGAGGGCTCGTGGGCTGGTGGGCTGGTGGGCTGGTGGGCTGGAGGGCTGGTAGTCTGTTCTCCTGATAACAAGGTGAGAATGAGCAGACATCAATGCTTGCCACCGTCACATCGAAAACCAACAAGTATGTAATAATCGGGGTCTTTACTGATGGTGGACCAGTGGCGCAATGGATAACGCGTCTGACTACGGATCAGAGGATTCTAGGTTTGACTCCTGGCTGGCTCGCTCTGTGCTTGTTTTTCTCCGGCTTATTTTGTTGTTGTGTTTTTTTTCTCCAAAGTCCAAAAGAAAAGGCAACTCTCTAGGCATTCTTCTATTTTTTCCAAAAAAAGGCACATTCTGCACACCCATTCCGATGTCTAGGGGAGACACGGACATGCTTTGGTATTGCCATTCATCTCACAAAATGCTGGCTGGTGGGCCAGTTGATTCTAGAATGAACAATTTCATCGCTACTCTGTAACCGCTTTACTACTTTGAAGGGTGCAATGCCATGTGGTTTTGATGTCACAGGCTTGCCATTTTGAAGCCTTATCACTAATTGCCACCTGGACATTGAGAATAATTTGTAATCTGCATTAAACTGAACGAGCGAATAATCAGCATATTAAAAATTGGTCTCACTTTCATTATTAACCTCACAACATGTCAGTTTTGTACCTTGACAGACCGACGATAGGCAGTTTTTCCTCTAGATAACGGTTGCCATGTGTGTTTTCAGATGCATGACACAAGTATTTTCACCTGGACAAGACCTTAATTACCAGTTCGAGGTATAAATTCAGCAATCACAGGATTCTGGCCAAAAAACTGAACCATGTGTGAGTCAACAAACATGTCCCTTGAATGCATGCAACACTATATATTTCAGTAAACCGTCCCTTCGGATGATTCTTGTATTGCCAAATTATTATCACATTGTTACAGTCACACACCAAAAGCAACAGGCCACTACAAAACCCTGCGCCCACACTGGCCACATTTATGGAAAGTGGCCCACAAGCTTGTGGCCAGTTAAAGCTGGCCAGTTCCCATATGGTCTAGCAGTTAGGATTCCTGGTTTTCTCGTACGCAGCCAGGGGTTGACTCCAGTTTTTCCTCTAGATAAAGGTTGCCCTGTGTATTTTCAAATGGATGACACGAGGATTTTCACTTGGTCAAGAGCTTAATTACCAGTTTGAGGAATCAATTCTGCAATCACAGGAATCTGCCCAAATACACTGAACCCCCGGGTTGAGTGAAAAAACAGATTCCCTGAATGCATACAACACTATATAATTCAGAAAACCGTCCTTTTGGATAATTCTTGTTTTGCCAAATTATTATCACATTGTTACAGTCACAGAACTAAAGCAACAGGCCACTACAAGGTCCTGCGCCCACGCTGACCACATGTATGGAAAGTGCGCCAGAAGCCCATGGCCAGTTTAAAGTGTCCAGATCCCATATGGTCTAGCGGTTAGGATTCCTGGTTTTCACCCAGGCGGCCCGGGTTCAACTCCCGGTATGGGAATGCATGCTCCTTTTTGCTTCCCTCCTCAAAAATCCAGCAAATCTTCCTGCACCAGAAGTGACTTTTTGGCCAGCAGTAGAGCTACAGAACCCTGATATGTCGAGGTTCTGACTAGCCCTTAGCCCCTTCGATAGCTCAGCTGGTAGAGCGGAGGACTGTAGGTTGGAGTGTTGGCCATCCTTAGGTCGCTGGTTCAACTCCGGCTCGAAGGAGGTGTTTTTTTCATGTTCCCACCAATGTTTTGGCTTGGAGCTGGCTTTCTCACAGCTGTCAGCAGAGCTTGAATTCGCAGTCCACAATTGGAAGGCAAAAGAGCTTTCCCTGACCGGGAATCGAACCCGGGCCGCGGCGGTGAGAGCGCCGAATCCTAACCACTAGACCACCAGGGAGGGCTCGTGGGCTGCTGGGCTGGTGGGCTGGAGGGCTGGAGGGCTGGTAGTCTGTTCTCCTGATAACAAGGTGAGAATGAGCAGACATCAATGCTTGCCACCGTCACATCGAAAACCAACAAGTCTGTAACAATCGGGGGTCTTTACTTTTGGTGGGCCAGTGGCGCAATGGATAACGCATCTGACTACGGATCAGAAGATTCTAGGTTCGACTCCTGGCTGGCTCGCTCTGTGCTTGTTTTTCTCCGGCTTATTTTGTTGTTGTGTTTTTTTTCTCCAAAGTCCAAAAGAAAAGGCAACTCTCTAGGCATTCTTCTATTTTTTCCAAAAAAAGGCACATTCTGCACACCCATTCCGATGTCTAGGGGAGACACGGACATGCTTTGGTATTGCCATTCGTCTCACAAAATGCAGGCTGGTGGGCCAGTTGATTCTAGAATGAACAATTTCATCGCTACTCTGTAACCGCTTTACTACTTTGAAGGGTGCAATGCCATGTGGTTTTGATGTCACAGGCTTGCCATTTTGAAGCCTTATCACTAATTGCCACCTGGACATTGAGAATAATTTGTAATCTGCATTAAACTGAACGAGCGAATAATCAGCATATTAAAAATTGGTCTCACTTTCATTATTAACCTCACAACATGTCAGTTTTGTACCTTGACAGACCGACGATAGGCAGTTTTTCCTCTAGATAACGGTTGCCATGTGTGTTTTCAGATGCATGACACAAGTATTTTCACCTGGACAAGACCTTAATTAGCAGTTCGAGGTATAAATTCAGCAATCACAGGATTCTGGCCAAAAAACTGAACCTTGTGTGAGTCAACAAACATGTCCCTTGAATGCATGCAACACTATATATTTCAGTAAACCGTCCCTTCGGATGATTCTTGTATTGCCAAATTATTATCACATTGTTACAGTCACACACCAAAAGCAACAGGCCACTACAAAACCCTGCGCCCACACTGGCCACATTTATGGAAAGTGGCCCACAAGCTTGTGGCCAGTTAAAGCTGGCCAGTTCCCATATGGTCTAGCAGTTAGGATTCCTGGTTTTCTTGTACGCAGCCAGGGGTTGACTCCAGTTTTTCCTCTAGATAAAGGTTGCCGTGTGTGTTTTCAAATGGATGACACGAGTATTTTCACTTGGACAAGAGCTTAATTACCAGTTTGAGGAATCAATTCTGCAATCACAGGAATCTGCCCAAATACACTGAACCCCCGGGTTGAGTGAAAAAACAGATTCCCTGAATGCATACAACACTATATAATTCAGAAAACCGTCCTTTTGCATAATTCTTGTTTTGCCAAATTATTATCACATTGTTACAGTCACAGAACTAAAGCAACAGGCCACTACAAGGTCCTTCGCCCACGCTGACCACATGTATGGAAAGTGCACCAGAAGCCCATGGCCAGTTTAAAGTGTCCAAATCCCATATGGTCTAGCGGTTAGGATTCCTGGTTTTCTCCCAGGCGGCCCGGGTTCAACTCCCGGTATGGGAATGCATGCTCCTTTTTGCTTCCCTCCTCAAAAATCCAGCAAATCTTCCTGCACCAGAAGTGACTTTTTGGCCAGCAGTAGAGCTACAGAACCCTGATATGTCGAGGTTCTGATCCAGCAAATCTTCCTGCACCAGAAGTGACTTTTTGGCCAGCAGTAGAGCTACAGAACCCTGATATGTCGTGGTTCTGACTAGCCCTTAGCCCCTTCGATAGCTCAGCTGGTAGAGCGGAGGACTGTAGGTTGGAGTGTTGGCCATCCTTAGGTCGCTGGTTCAACTCCGGCTCGAAGGAGGTGTTTTTTTCATGTTCCCACCAATGTTTTGGCTTGGAGCTGGCTTTCTCACAGCTGTCAGCAGAGCTTGAATTCGCAGTCCACAATTGGAAGGCAAAAGAGCTTTCTCTGACCGGGAATCGAACCCGGGCCGCGGCGGTGAGAGCGCCGAATCCTAACCACTAGACCACCAGGGAGGGATGGTGGGCTGGAGGGCTCGTGGGCTGCTGGGCTGGTGGGCTGGAGGGCTGGAGGGCTGGTAGTCTGTTCTCCTGATAACAAGGTGAGAATGAGCAGACATCAATGCTTGCCACCGTCACATCGAAAACCAACAAGTCTGTAACAATCGGGGGTCTTTACTTTTGGTGGGCCAGTGGCGCAATGGATAACGCGTCTGACTACGGATCAGAAGATTCTAGGTTCGACTCCTGGCTGGCTCGCTCTGTGCTTGTTTTTCTCCGGCTTATTTTGTTGTTGTGTTTTTTTTCTCCAAAGTCCAAAAGAAAAGGCAACTCTCTAGGCATTCTTCTATTTTTTCCAAAAAAAGGCACATTCTGCACACCCATTCCGATGTCTAGGGGAGACACGGACATGCTTTGGTATTGCCATTCGTCTCACAAAATGCAGGCTGGTGGGCCAGTTGATTCTAGAAAGAACAATTTCATCGCTACTCTGTAACCGCTTTACTACTTTGAAGGGTGCAATGCCATGTGGTTTTGATGTCACAGGCTTGCCATTTTGAAGCCTTATCACTAATTGCCACCTGGACATTGAGAATAATTTGTAATCTGCATTAAACTGAACGAGCGAATAATCAGCAATTTTGCGGATTAAAAATTGGTCTCACTTTCATTATTAACCTCACAACATGTCAGTTTTGTACCTTGACAGACCGACGATAGGCAGTTTTTCCTCTAGATAAAGGTTGCCGTGTGTGTTTTCAAATGGATGATACGAGTATTTTCACTTGGACAAGAGCTTAATTACCAGTTTGAGGAATCAATTCTGCAATCACAGGAATCTGCCCAAATACACTGAACCCCCGGGTTGAGTGAAAAAACAGATTCCCTGAATGCATACAACACTATATAATTCAGAAAACCGTCCTTTTGGATAATTCTTGTTTTGCCAAATTATTATCACATTGTTACAGTCACAGAACTAAAGCAACAGGCCACTACAAGGTCCTGCGCCCACGCTGACCACACGTATGGAAAGTGCGCCAGAAGCCCATGGCCAGTTTAAAGTGTCCAGATCCCATATGGTCTAGCGGTTAGGATTCCTGGTTTTCACCCAGGCGGCCCGGGTTCAACTCCCGGTATGGGAATGCATGCTCCTTTTTGCTTCCCTCCTCAAAAATCCAGCAAATCTTCCTGCACCAGAAGTGACTTTTTGGCCAGCAGTAGAGCTACAGAACCCTTATATGTCGAGGTTCTGACTAGCCCTTAGCCCCTTAGATAGCTCAGCTGGTAGAGCGGAGGACTGTAGGTTGGAGTGTTGGCCATCCTTAGGTCGCTGGTTCAACTCCGGCTCGAAGGAGGTGTTTTTTTCATGTTCCCACCAATGTTTTGGCTTGGAGCTGGCTTTCTCACAGCTGTCAGCAGAGCTTGAATTCGCAGTCCACAATTGGAAGGCAAAAGAGCTTTCCCTGACCGGGAATCGAACCCGGGCCGCGGCGGTGAGAGCGCCGAATCCTAACCACTAGACCACCAGGGAGGGATGGTGGGCTGGAGGGCTCGTGGGCTGCTGGGCTGGTGGGCTGGAGGGCTGGAGGGCTGGAGGGCTGGAGGGCTGGAGGGCTGGTAGTCTGTTCTCCTGATAACAAGGTGAGAATGAGCAGACATCAATGCTTGCCACCGTCACATCGAAAACCAACAAGTCTGTAACAATCGGGGGTCTTTACTTTTGGTGGGCCAGTGGCGCAATGGATAACGCGTCTGACTACGGATCAGAAGATTCTAGGTTCGACTCCTGGCTGGCTCGCTCTGTGCTTGTTTTTCTCCGGCTTATTTTGTTGTTGTGTTTTTTTTTCTCCAAAGTCCAAAAGAAAAGGCAACTCTCTAGGCATTCTTCTATTTTTTCCAAAAAAAGGCACATTCTGCACACCCATTCCGATGTCTAGGGGAGACACGGACATGCTTTGGTATTGCCATTCGTCTCACAAAATGCAGGCTGGTGGGCCAGTTGATTCTAGAATGAACAATTTCATCGCTACTCTGTAACCGCTTTACTACTTTGAAGGGTGCAATGCCATGTGGTTTTGATGTCACAGGCTTGCCATTTTGAAGCCTTATCACTAATTGCCACCTGGACATTGAGAATAATTTGTAATCTGCATTAAACTGAACGAGTGAATAATCAGCATATTAAAAATTGGTCTCACTTTCATTATTAACCTCACAACATGTCAGTTTTGTACCTTGACAGACCGACGATAGGCAGTTTTTCCTCTAGATAACGGTTGCCATGTGTGTTTTCAGATGCATGACACAAGTATTTTCACCTGGACAAGACCTTAATTACCAGTTCGAGGTATAAATTCAGCAATCACAGGATTCTGGCCAAAAAACTGAACCATGTGTGAGTCAACAAACATGTCCCTTGAATGCATGCAACACTATATATTTCAGTAAACCGTCCCTTCGGATGATTCTTGTATTGCCAAATTATTATCACATTGTTACAGTCACACACCAAAAGCAACAGGCCACTACAAAACCTTGCGCCCACACTGGCCACATTTATGGAAAGTGGCCCACAAGCTTGTGGCCAGTTAAAGCTGGCCAGTTCCCATATGGTCTAGAAGTTAGGATTCCTGGTTTTCTTGTACGCAGCCAGGGGTTGACTCCAGTTTTTCCTCTAGATAAAGGTTGCCGTGTGTGTTTTCAAATGGATGACACGAGTATTTTCACTTGGACAAGAGCTTAATTACCAGTTTGAGGAATCAATTCTGCAATCACAGGAATCTGCCCAAATACACTGAACCCCCGGGTTGAGTGAAAAAACAGATTCCCTGAATGCATACAACACTATATAATTCAGAAAACCGTCATTTTGCATAATTCTTGTTTTGCCAAATTATTATCACATTGTTACAGTCACAGAACTAAAGCAACAGGCCACTACAAGGTCCTGCGCCCACGCTGACCACATGTATGGAAAGTGCGCCAGAAGCCCATGGCCAGTTTAAAGTGTCCAAATCCCATATGGTCTAGCGGTTAGGATTCCTGGTTTTCACCCAGGCGGCCCGGGTTCAACTCCCGGTATGGGAATGCATGCTCCTTTTTGCTTCCCTCCTCAAAAATCCAGCAAATCTTCCTGCACCAGAAGTGACTTTTTGGCCAGCAGTAGAGCTACAGAACCCTGATATGTCGAGGTTCTGACTAGCCCTTAGCCCCTTCGTTAGCTCAGCTGGTAGAGCGGAGGACTGTAGGTTGGAGTGTTGGCCATCCTTAGGTCGCTGGTTCAACTCCGGCTCGAATGAGGTGTTTTTTTCATGTTCCCACCAATGTTTTGGCTTGGAGCTGGCTTTCTCACAGCTGTCAGCAGAGCTTGAATTCGCAGTCCACAATTGGAAGGCAAAAGAGCTTTCCCTGACCGGGAATCGAACCCGGGCCGCGGCGGTGAGAGCGCCGAATCCTAACCACTAGACCACCAGGGAGGGATGGTGGGCTGGAGGGCTCGTGGGCTTCTGGGCTGGTGGGCTGGAGGGCTGGAGGGCTGGTAGTCTGTTCTCCTGATAACAAGGTGAGAATGAGCAGACATCAATGCTTGCCACCGTCACATCGAAAACCAACAAGTCTGTAACAATCGGGGGTCTTTACTTTTGGTGGGCCAGTGGCGCAATGGATAACGCGTCTGACTACGGATCAGAAGATTCTAGGTTCGACTCCTGGCTGGCTCGCTCTGTGCTTGTTTTTCTCCGGCTTATTTTGTTGTTGTGTTTTTTTTTCTCCAAAGTCCAAAAGAAAAGGCAACTCTCTAGGCATTCTTCTATTTTTTCCAAAAAAAGGCACATTCTGCACACCCATTCCGATGTCTAGGGGAGACACGGACATGCTTTGGTATTGCCATTCGTCTCACAAAATGCAGGCTGGTGGGCCAGTTGATTCTAGAATGAACAATTTCATCGCTACTCTGTAACCACTTTACTACTTTGAAGGGTGCAATGCCATGTGGTTTTGATGTCACAGGCTTGCCATTTTGAAGCCTTATCACTAATTGCCACCTGGACATTGAGAATAATTTGTAATCTGCATTAAACTGAACGAGTGAATAATCAGCATATTAAAAATTGGTCTCACTTTCATTATTAACCTCACAACATGTCAGTTTTGTACCTTGACAGACCGACGATAGGCAGTTTTTCCTCTAGATAACGGTTGCCATGTGTGTTTTCAGATGCATGACACAAGTATTTTCACCTGGACAAGACCTTAATTACCAGTTCGAGGTATAAATTCAGCAATCACAGGATTCTGGCCAAAAAACTGAACCATGTGTGAGTCAACAAACATGTCCCTTGAATGCATGCAACACTATATATTTCAGTAAACCGTCCCTTCGGATGATTCTTGTATTGCCAAATTATTATCACATTGTTACAGTCACACACCAAAAGCAACAGGCCACTACAAAACCTTGCGCCCACACTGGCCACATTTATGGAAAGTGGCCCACAAGCTTGTGGCCAGTTAAAGCTGGCCAGTTCCCATATGGTCTAGCAGTTAGGATTCCTGGTTTTCTTGTACGCAGCCAGGGGTTGACTCCAGTTTTTCCTCTAGATAAAGGTTGCCGTGTGTGTTTTCAAATGGATGACACGAGTATTTTCACTTGGACAAGAGCTTAATTACCAGTTTGAGGAATCAATTCTGCAATCACAGGAATCTGCCCAAATACACTGAACCCCCGGGTTGAGTGAAAAAACAGATTCCCTGAATGCATACAACACTATATAATTCAGAAAACCGTCATTTTGCATAATTCTTGTTTTGCCAAATTATTATCACATTGTTACAGTCACAGAACTAAAGCAACAGGCCACTACAAGGTCCTGCGCCCACGCTGACCACATGTATGGAAAGTGCGCCAGAAGCCCATGGCCAGTTTAAAGTGTCCAAATCCCATATGGTCTAGCGGTTAGGATTCCTGGTTTTCACCCAGGCGGCCCGGGTTCAACTCCCGGTATGGGAATGCATGCTCCTTTTTGCTTCCCTCCTCAAAAATCCAGCAAATCTTCCTGCACCAGAAGTGACTTTTTGGCCAGCAGTAGAGCTACAGAACCCTGATATGTCGAGGTTCTGATCCAGCAAATCTTCCTGCACCAGAAGTGACTTTTTGGCCAGCAGTAGAGCTACAGAACCCTGATATGTCGAGGTTCTGACTAGCATTTAGCCCCTTCGATAGCTCAGCTGGTAGAGCGGAGGACTGTAGGTTGGAGTGTTGGCCATCCTTAGGTCGCTGGTTCAACTCCGGCTCGAAGGAGGTGTTTTTTTCATGTTCCCACCAATGTTTTGGCTTGGAGCTGGCTTTCTCACAGCTGTCAGCAGAGCTTGAATTCGCAGTCCACAATTGGAAGGCAAAAGAGCTTTCCCTGACCGGGAATCGAACCCGGGCCGCGGCGGTGAGAGCGCCGAATCCTAACCACTAGACCACCAGGGTTGGATGGTGGGCTGGAGGGCTCGTGGGCTGGTGGGCAGGAGGGCTGGAGGGCTCGTGGGCTGGTGGGCTGGTGGGCTGGTGGGCTGGAGGGCTGGTAGTCTGTTCTCCTGATAACAAGGTGAGAATGAGCAGACATCAATGCTTGCCACCGTCACATCGAAAACCAACAAGTATGTAATAATCGGGGTCTTTACTGATGGTGGACCAGTGGCGCAATGGATAACGCGTCTGACTACGGATCAGAGGATTCTAGGTTTGACTCCTGGCTGGCTCGCTCTGTGCTTGTTTTTCTCCGGCTTATTTTGTTGTTGTGTTTTTTTTCTCCAAAGTCCAAAAGAAAAGGCAACTCTCTAGGCATTCTTCTATTTTTTCCAAAAAAAGGCACATTCTGCACACCCATTCCGATGTCTAGGGGAGACACGGACATGCTTTGGTATTGCCATTCATCTCACAAAATGCTGGCTGGTGGGCCAGTTGATTCTAGAATGAACAATTTCATCGCTACTCTGTAACCGCTTTACTACTTTGAAGGGTGCAATGCCATGTGGTTTTGATGTCACAGGCTTGCCATTTTGAAGCCTTATCACTAATTGCCACCTGGACATTGAGAATAATTTGTAATCTGCATTAAACTGAACGAGCGAATAATCAGCATATTAAAAATTGGTCTCACTTTCATTATTAACCTCACAACATGTCAGTTTTGTACCTTGACAGACCGACGATAGGCAGTTTTTCCTCTAGATAACGGTTGCCATGTGTGTTTTCAGATGCATGACACAAGTATTTTCACCTGGACAAGACCTTAATTACCAGTTCGAGGTATAAATTCAGCAATCACAGGATTCTGGCCAAAAAACTGAACCATGTGTGAGTCAACAAACATGTCCCTTGAATGCATGCAACACTATATATTTCAGTAAACCGTCCCTTCGGATGATTCTTGTATTGCCAAATTATTATCACATTGTTACAGTCACACACCAAAAGCAACAGGCCACTACAAAACCCTGCGCCCACACTGGCCACATTTATGGAAAGTGGCCCACAAGCTTGTGGCCAGTTAAAGCTGGCCAGTTCCCATATGGTCTAGCAGTTAGGATTCCTGGTTTTCTCGTACGCAGCCAGGGGTTGACTCCAGTTTTTCCTCTAGATAAAGGTTGCCCTGTGTATTTTCAAATGGATGACACAAGGATTTTCACTTGGTCAAGAGCTTAATTACCAGTTTGAGGAATCAATTCTGCAATCACAGGAATCTGCCCAAATACACTGAACCCCCGGGTTGAGTGAAAAAACAGATTCCCTGAATGCATACAACACTATATAATTCAGAAAACCGTCCTTTTGGATAATTCTTGTTTTGCCAAATTATTATCACATTGTTACAGTCACAGAACTAAAGCAACAGGCCACTACAAGGTCCTGCGCCCACGCTGACCACATGTATGGAAAGTGCGCCAGAAGCCCATGGCCAGTTTAAAGTGTCCAGATCCCATATGGTCTAGCGGTTAGGATTCCTGGTTTTCACCCAGGCGGCCCGGGTTCAACTCCCGGTATGGGAATGCATGCTCCTTTTTGCTTCCCTCCTCAAAAATCCAGCAAATCTTCCTGCACCAGAAGTGACTTTTTGGCCAGCAGTAGAGCTACAGAACCCTGATATGTCGAGGTTCTGACTAGCCCTTAGCCCCTTCGATAGCTCAGCTGGTAGAGCGGAGGACTGTAGGTTGGAGTGTTGGCCATCCTTAGGTCGCTGGTTCAACTCCGGCTCGAAGGAGGTGTTTTTTTCATGTTCCCACCAATGTTTTGGCTTGGAGCTGGCTTTCTCACAGCTGTCAGCAGAGCTTGAATTCGCAGTCCACAATTGGAAGGCAAAAGAGCTTTCCCTGACCGGGAATCGAACCCGGGCCGCGGCGGTGAGAGCGCCGAATCCTAACCACTAGACCACCAGGGAGGGCTCGTGGGCTGCTGGGCTGGTGGGCTGGAGGGCTGGTAGTCTGTTCTCCTGATAACAAGGTGAGAATGAGCAGACATCAATGCTTGCCACCGTCACATCGAAAACCAACAAGTCTGTAACAATCGGGGGTCTTTACTTTTGGTGGGCCAGTGGCGCAATGGATAACGCATCTGACTACGGATCAGAAGATTCTAGGTTCGACTCCTGGCTGGCTCGCTCTGTGCTTGTTTTTCTCCGGCTTATTTTGTTGTTGTGTTTTTTTTCTCCAAAGTCCAAAAGAAAAGGCAACTCTCTAGGCATTCTTCTATTTTTTCCAAAAAAAGGCACATTCTGCACACCCATTCCGATGTCTAGGGGAGACACGGACATGCTTTGGTATTGCCATTCGTCTCACAAAATGCAGGCTGGTGGGCCAGTTGATTCTAGAATGAACAATTTCATCGCTACTCTGTAACCGCTTTACTACTTTGAAGGGTGCAATGCCATGTGGTTTTGATGTCACAGGCTTGCCATTTTGAAGCCTTATCACTAATTGCCACCTGGACATTGAGAATAATTTGTAATCTGCATTAAACTGAACGAGCGAATAATCAGCATATTAAAAATTGGTCTCACTTTCATTATTAACCTCACAACATGTCAGTTTTGTACCTTGACAGACCGACGATAGGCAGTTTTTCCTCTAGATAACGGTTGCCATGTGTGTTTTCAGATGCATGACACAAGTATTTTCACCTGGACAAGACCTTAATTAGCAGTTCGAGGTATAAATTCAGCAATCACAGGATTCTGGCCAAAAAACTGAACCTTGTGTGAGTCAATAAACATGTCCCTTGAATGCATGCAACACTATATATTTCAGTAAACCGTCCCTTCGGATGATTCTTGTATTGCCAAATTATTATCACATTGTTACAGTCACACACCAAAAGCAACAGGCCACTACAAAACCCTGCGCCCACACTGGCCACATTTATGGAAAGTGGCCCACAAGCTTGTGGCCAGTTAAAGCTGGCCAGTTCCCATATGGTCTAGCAGTTAGGATTCCTGGTTTTCTTGTACGCAGCCAGGGGTTGACTCCAGTTTTTCCTCTAGATAAAGGTTGCCGTGTGTGTTTTCAAATGGATGACACGAGTATTTTCACTTGGACAAGAGCTTAATTACCAGTTTGAGGAATCAATTCTGCAATCACAGGAATCTGCCCAAATACACTGAACCCCCGGGTTGAGTGAAAAAACAGATTCCCTGAATGCATACAACACTATATAATTCAGAAAACCGTCCTTTTGCATAATTCTTGTTTTGCCAAATTATTATCACATTGTTACAGTCACAGAACTAAAGCAACAGGCCACTACAAGGTCCTTCGCCCACGCTGACCACATGTATGGAAAGTGCACCAGAAGCCCATGGCCAGTTTAAAGTGTCCAAATCCCATATGGTCTAGCGGTTAGGATTCCTGGTTTTCTCCCAGGCGGCCCGGGTTCAACTCCCGGTATGGGAATGCATGCTCCTTTTTGCTTCCCTCCTCAAAAATCCAGCAAATCTTCCTGCACCAGAAGTGACTTTTTGGCCAGCAGTAGAGCTACAGAACCCTGATATGTCGAGGTTCTGATCCAGCAAATCTTCCTGCACCAGAAGTGACTTTTTGGCCAGCAGTAGAGCTACAGAACCCTGATATGTCGTGGTTCTGACTAGCCCTTAGCCCCTTCGATAGCTCAGCTGGTAGAGCGGAGGACTGTAGGTTGGAGTGTTGGCCATCCTTAGGTCGCTGGTTCAACTCCGGCTCGAAGGAGGTGTTTTTTTCATGTTCCCACCAATGTTTTGGCTTGGAGCTGGCTTTCTCACAGCTGTCAGCAGAGCTTGAATTCGCAGTCCACAATTGGAAGGCAAAAGAGCTTTCCCTGACCGGGAATCGAACCCGGGCCGCGGCGGTGAGAGCGGCGAATCCTAACCACTAGACCACCAGGGAGGGCTGGAGGGCTCGTGGGCTGCTGGGCTGGTGGGCTGGAGGGCTGGTATTCTGTTCTCCTGATAACAAGGTGAGAATGAGCAGACATCAATGCTTGCCACCGTCACATCGAAAACCAACAAGTCTGTAACAATCGGGGGTCTTTACTTTTGGTGGGCCAGTGGCGCAATGGATAACGCGTCTGACTACGGATCAGAAGATTCTAGGTTCGACTCCTGGCTGGCTCGCTCTGTGCTTGTTTTTCTCCGGCTTATTTTGTTGTTGTGTTTTTTTTCTCCAAAGTCCGAAACAAAAGGCAACTCTCTAGGCATTCTTCTATTTTTTCCAAAAAAAGGCACATTCTGCACACCCATTCCGATGTCTAGGGGAGACACGGACATGCTTTGGTATTGCCATTCGTCTCACAAAATGCAGGCTGGTGGGCCAGTTGATTCTAGAATGAACAATTTCATCGCTACTCTGTAACCGCTTTACTACTTTGAAGGGTGCAATGCCATGTGGTTTTGATGTCACAGGCTTGCCATTTTGAAGCCTTATCACTAATTGCCACCTGGACATTGAGAATAATTTGTAATCTGCATTAAACTGAACGAGCGAATAATCAGCATATTAAAAATTGGTCTCACTTTCATTATTAACCTCACAACATGTCAGTTTTGTACCTTGACAGACCGACGATAGGCAGTTTTTCCTCTAGATAACGGTTGCCATGTGTGTTTTCAGATGCATGACACAAGTATTTTCACCTGGACAAGACCTTAATTACCAGTTCGAGGTATAAATTCAGCAATCACAGGATTCTGGCCAAAAAACTGAACCTTGTGTGAGTCAACAAACATGTCCCTTGAATGCATGCAACACTATATATTTTAGTAAACCGTCCCTTCGGATGATTCTTGTATTGCCAAATTATTATCACATTGTTACAGTCACACACCAAAAGCAACAGGCCACTACAAAACCCTGCGCCCACACTGGCCACATTTATGGAAAGTGGCCCACAAGCTTGTGGCCAGTTAAAGCTGGCCAGTTCCCATATGGTCTAGCAGTTAGAATTCCTGGTTTTCTTGTACGCAGCCAGGGGTTGACTCCAGTTTTTCCTCTAGATAAAGGTTGCCGTGTGTGTTTTCAAATGGATGACACGAGTATTTTCACTTGGACAAGAGCTTAATTACCAGTTTGAGGAATCAATTCTGCAATCACAGGAATCTGCCCAAATACACTGAACCCCCGGGTTGAGTGAAAAAACAGATTCCCTGAATGCATACAACACTATATAATTCAGAAAACCGTCCTTTTGCATAATTCTTGTTTTGCCAAATTATTATCACATTGTTACAGTCACAGAACTAAAGCAACAGGCCACTACAAGGTCCTTCGCCCACGCTGACCACATGTATGGAAAGTGCACCAGAAGCCCATGGCCAGTTTAAAGTGTCCAAATCCCATATGGTCTAGCGGTTAGGATTCCTGGTTTTCTCCCAGGCGGCCCGGGTTCAACTCCCGGTATGGGAATGCATGCTCCTTTTTGCTTCCCTCCTCAAAAATCCAGCAAATCTTCCTGCACCAGAAGTGACTTTTTGGCCAGCAGTAGAGCTACAGAACCCTGAAATGTCGAGGTTCTGATCCAGCAAATCTTCCTGCACCAGAAGTGACTTTTTGGCCAGCAGTAGAGCTACAGAACCCTGATATGTCGAGGTTCTGACTAGCCCTTAGCCCCTTCGATAGCTCAGCTGGTAGAGCGGAGGACTGTAGGTTGGAGTGTTGGCCATCCTTAGGTCGCTGGTTCAACTCCGGCTCGAAGGAGGTGTTTTTTTCATGTTCCCACCAATGTTTTGGCTTGGAGCTGGCTTTCTCACAGCTGTCAGCAGAGCTTGAATTCGCAGTCCACAATTGGAAGGCAAAAGAGCTTTCCCTGACCGGGAATCGAACCCGGGCCGCGGCGGTGAGAGCGCCGAATCCTAACCACTAGACCACCAGGGATGGATGGTGGGCTCGTGGGCTGGTGGGCAGGAGGGCTGGAAGGCTCGTGGGCTGGTGGGCTGGTGGGCTGGAGGGCTGGTAGTCTGTCCTCCTGATAACAAGGTGAGAATGAGCAGACATCAATGCTTGCCACCGTCACATCGAAAACCAACAAGTCTGTAACAATCGGGGGTCTTTACTAATGGTGGGCCAGTGGCGCAATGGATAACGCGTCTGACTACGGATCAGAAGATTCTAGGTTCGACTCCTGGCTGGCTCGCTCTGTGCTTGTTTTTCTCCGGCTTATTTTGTTGTTGTGTTTTTTTTCTCCAAAGTCCAAAAGAAAAGGCAACTCTCTAGGCATTCTTCTATTTTTTCCAAAAAAAGGCACATTCTGCACACCCATTCCGATGTCTAGGGGAGACACGGACATGCTTTGGTATTGCCATTCGTCTCACAAAATGCAGGCTGGTGGGCCAGTTGATTCTAGAATGAACAATTTCATCGCTACTCTGTAACCGCTTTACTACTTTGAAGGGTGCAATGCCATGTGGTTTTGATGTCACAGGCTTGCCATTTTGAAGCCTTATCACTAATTGCCACCTGGACATTGAGAATAATTTGTAATCTGCATTAAACTGAACGAGCGAATAATCAGCATATTAAAAATTGGTCTCACTTTCATTATTAACCTCACAACATGTCAGTTTTGTACCTTGACAGACCGACGATAGGCAGTTTTTCCTCTAGATAACGGTTGCCATGTGTGTTTTCAGATGCATGACACAAGTATTTTCACCTGGACAAGACCTTAATTACCAGTTCGAGGTATAAATTCAGCAATCACAGGATTCTGGCCAAAAAACTGAACCATGTGTGAGTCAACAAACATGTCCCTTGAATGCATGCAACACTATATATTTCAGTAAACCGTCCCTTCGGATGATTCTTGTATTGCCAAATTATTATCACATTGTTACAGTCACACACCAAAAGCAACAGGCCACTACAAAACCTTGCGCCCACACTGGCCACATTTATGGAAAGTGGCCCACAAGCTTGTGGCCAGTTAAAGCTGGCCAGTTCCCATATGGTCTAGCAGTTAGGATTCCTGGTTTTCTTGTACGCAGCCAGGGGTTGACTCCAGTTTTTCCTCTAGATAAAGGTTGCCGTGTGTGTTTTCAAATGGATGACACGAGTATTTTCACTTGGACAAGAGCTTAATTACCAGTTTGAGGAATCAATTCTGCAATCACAGGAATCTGCCCAAATACACTGAACCCCCGGGTTGAGTGAAAAAACAGATTCCCTGAATGCATACAACACTATATAATTCAGAAAACCGTCATTTTGCATAATTCTTGTTTTGCCAAATTATTATCACATTGTTACAGTCACAGAACTAAAGCAACAGGCCACTACAAGGTCCTGCGCCCACGCTGACCACATGTATGGAAAGTGCGCCAGAAGCCCATGGCCAGTTTAAAGTGTCCAAATCCCATATGGTCTAGCGGTTAGGATTCCTGGTTTTCACCCAGGCGACCCGGGTTCAACTCCCGGTATGGGAATACATGCTCCTTTTTGCTTCCCTCCTCAAAAATCCAGCAAATCTTCCTGCACCAGAAGTGACTTTTTGGCCAGCAGTAGAGCTACAGAACCCTGATATGTCGAGGTTCTGATCCAGCAAATCTTCCTGCACCAGAAGTGACTTTTTGGCCAGCAGTAGAGCTACAGAACCCTGATATGTCGAGGTTCTGACTAACATTTAGCCGCTTCGATAGCTCAGCTGGTAGAGCGGAGGACTGTAGGTTGGAGTGTTGGCCATCCTTAGGTCGCTGGTTCAACTCCGGCTCGAAGGAGGTGTTTTTTTCATGTTCCCACCAATGTTTTGGCTTGGAGCTGGCTTTCTCACAGCTGTCAGCAGAGCTTGAATTCGCAGTCCACAATTGGAAGGCAAAAGAGCTTTCCCTGACCGGGAATCGAACCCGGGCCGCGGCGGTGAGAGCGCCGAATCCTAACCACTAGACCACCAGGGTTGGATGGTGGGCTGGAGGGCTCGTGGGCTGGTGGGCAGGAGGGCTGGAGGGCTCGTGGGCTGGTGGGCTGGTGGGCTGGTGGGCTGGAGGGCTGGTAGTCTGTTCTCCTGATAACAAGGTGAGAATAAGCAGACATCAATGCTTGCCACCGTCACATCGAAAACCAACAAGTCTGTAACAATCGGGGGTCTTTACTTTTGGTGGGCCAGTGGCGCAATGGATAACGCGTCTGACTACGGATCAGAAGATTCTAGGTTCGACTCCTGGCTGGCTCGCTCTGTGCTTGTTTTTCTCCGGCTTATTTTGTTGTTGTGTTTTTTTTTCTCCAAAGTCCAAAAGAAAAGGCAACTCTCTAGGCATTCTTCTATTTTTTCCAAAAAAAGGCACATTCTGCACACCCATTCCGATGTCTAGGGGAGACACGGACATGCTTTGGTATTGCCATTCGTCTCACAAAATGCAGGCTGGTGGGCCAGTTGATTCTAGAATGAACAATTTCATCGCTACTCTGTAACCGCTTTACTACTTTGAAGGGTGCAATGCCATGTGGTTTTGATGTCACAGGCTTGCCATTTTGAAGCCTTATCACTAATTGCCACCTGGACATTGAGAATAATTTGTAATCTGCATTAAACTGAACGAGTGAATAATCAGCATATTAAAAATTGGTCTCACTTTCATTATTAACCTCACAACATGTCAGTTTTGTACCTTGACAGACCGACGATAGGCAGTTTTTCCTCTAGATAACGGCCAGAATGTGTGTTTTCAGATGCATGACACAAGTATTTTCACCTGGACAAGACCTTAATTACCAGTTCGAGGTATAAATTCAGCAATCACAGGATTCTGGCCAAAAAACTGAACCATGTGTGAGTCAACAAACATGTCCCTTGAATGCATGCAACACTATATATTTCAGTAAACCGTCCCTTCGGATGATTCTTGTATTGCCAAATTATTATCACATTGTTACAGTCACACACCAAAAGCAACAGGCCACTACAAAACCTTGCGCCCACACTGGCCACATTTATGGAAAGTGGCCCACAAGCTTGTGGCCAGTTAAAGCTGGCCAGTTCCCATATGGTCTAGCAGTTAGGATTCCTGGTTTTCTTGTACACAGCCAGGGGTTGACTCCAGTTTTTCCTCTAGATAAAGGTTGCCGTGTGTGTTTTCAAATGGATGACACGAGTATTTTCAGTTGGACAAGAGCTTAATTACCAGTTTGAGGAATCAATTCTGCAATCACAGGAATCTGCCCAAATACACTGAACCCCCGGGTTGAGTGAAAAAACAGATTCCCTGAATGCATACAACACTATATAATTCAGAAAACCGTCATTTTGCATAATTCTTGTTTTGCCAAATTATTATCACATTGTTACAGTCACAGAACTAAAGCAACAGGCCACTACAAGGTCCTGCGCCCACGCTGACCACATGTATGGAAAGTGCGCCAGAAGCCCATGGCCAGTTTAAAGTGTCCAAATCCCATATGGTCTAGCGGTTAGGATTCCTGGTTTTCACCCAGGCGGCCCGGGTTCAACTCCCGGTATGGGAATGCATGCTCCTTTTTGCTTCCCTCCTCAAAAATCCAGCAAATCTTCCTGCACCAGAAGTGACTTTTTGGCCAGCAGTAGAGCTACAGAACCCTGATATGTCGAGGTTCTGACTAGCCCTTAGCCCCTTCGATAGCTCAGCTGGTAGAGCGGAGGACTGTAGGTTGGAGTGTTGGCCATCCTTAGGTCGCTGGTTCAACTCCGGCTCGAATGAGGTGTTTTTTTCATGTTCCCACCAATGTTTTGGCTTGGAGCTGGCTTTCTCACAGCTGTCAGCAGAGCTTGAATTCGCAGTCCACAATTGGAAGGCAAAAGAGCTTTCCCTGACCGGGAATCGAACCCGGGCCGCGGCGGTGAGAGCGCCGAATCCTAACCACTAGACCACCAGGGAGGGATGGTGGGCTGGAGGGCTCGTGGGCTTCTGGGCTGGTGGGCTGGTGGGCTGGAGGGCTGGTAGTCTGTTCTCCTGATAACAAGGTGAGAATGAGCAGACATCAATGCTTGCCACCGTCACATCGAAAACCAACAAGTCTGTAACAATCGGGGGTCTTTACTTTTGGTGGGCCAGTGGCGCAATGGATAACGCTTCTGACTACGGATCAGAAGATTCTAGGTTCGACTCCTGGCTGGCTCGCTCTGTGCTTGTTTTTCTCCGGCTTATTTTGTTGTTGTGTTTTTTTTCTCCAAAGTCCAAAACAAAAGGCAACTCTCTAGGCATTCTTCTATTTATTCCAAAAAAAGGCACATTCTGCACACCCATTCCGATGTCTAGGGGAGACACGGACATGCTTTGGTATTGCCATTCATCTCACAAAATGCAGGCTGGTGGGCCAGTTGATTCTAGAATGAACAATTTCATTGCTACTCTGTAACCGCTTTACTACTTTGAAGGGTGCAATGCCATGTGGTTTTGATGTCACAGGCTTGCAATTTTGAAGCCTTATCACTAATTGCCACCTGGACATTGAGAATAATTTGTAATCTGCATTAAACTGAACGAGCGAATAATCAGCATATTAAAAATTGGTCTCACTTTCATTATTAACCTCACAACATGTCAGTTTTGTACCTTGACAGACCGACGATAGGCAGTTTTTCCTCTAGATAACGGTTGCCATGTGTGTTTTCAGATGCATGACACAAGTATTTTCACTTGGACAAGAGCTTAATTACCAGTTTGAGGAATCAATTCTGCAATCACAGGAATCTGCCCAAATACACTGAACCCCCGGGTTGAGTGAAAAAACAGATTCCCTGAATGCATACAACACTATATAATTCAGAAAACCGTCCTTTTGGATAATTCTTGTTTTGCCAAATTATTATCACATTGTTACAGTCACAGAACTAAAGCAACAGGCCACTACAAGGTCCTGCGCCCACGCTGACCACATGTATGGAAAGTGCGCCAGAAGCCCATGGCCAGTTTAAAGTGTCCAGATCCCATATGGTCTAGCGGTTAGGATTCCTGGTTTTCACCCAGGCGGCCCGTGTTCAACTCCCGGTATGGGAATGCATGCTCCTTTTTGCTTCCCTCCTCAAAAATCCAGCAAATCTTCCTGCACCAGAAGTGACTTTTTGGCCAGCAATAGAGCTACAGGACCCTGATATGTCGAGGTTCTGACTAGCCCTTAGCCCCTTCGATAGCTCAGCTGGTAGAGCGGAGGACTGTAGGTTGGAGTGTTGGCCATCCTTAGGTCGCTGGTTCAACTCCGGCTCGACATGTTTTTTTCATGTTCCCACCAATGTTTTGGCTTGGAGCTGGCTTTCTCACAGCTGTCAGCAGAGCTTGAATTCGCAGTCCACAATTGGAAGGCAAAAGAGCTTTCCCTGACCGGGAATCGAATCCGGGCCGCGGCGGTGAGAGCGCCGAATCCTAACCACTAGACCACCAGGGAGGGATGGTGGGCTGGAGGGCTCGTGGGCTGCTGGGCTGGTGGGCTGGAGGGCTGGAGGGCTGGAGGGCTGGTAGTCTGTTCTCCTGATAACAAGGTGAGAATGAGCAGACATCAATGCTTGCCACCGTCACATCGAAAACCAACAAGTCTGTAACAATCGGGGGTCTTTACTTTTGGTGGGCCAGTGGCGCAATGGATAACGCGTCTGACTACGGATCAGAAGATTCTAGGTTCGACTCCTGGCTGGCTCGCTCTGTGCTTGTTTTTCTCCGGCTTATTTTGTTGTTGTGTTTTTTTTCTCCAAAGTCCAAAAGAAAAGGCAACTCTCTAGGCATTCTTCTATTTTTTCCAAAAAAAGGCACATTCTGCACACCCATTCCGATGTCTAGGGGAGACACGGACATGCTTTGGTATTGCCATTCGTCTCACAAAATGCAGGCTGGTGGGCCAGTTGATTCTAGAAAGAACAATTTCATCGCTACTCTGTAACCGCTTTACTACTTTGAAGGGTGCAATGCCATGTGGTTTTGATGTCACAGGCTTGCCATTTTGAAGCCTTATCACTAATTGCCACCTGGACATTGAGAATAATTTGTAATCTGCATTAAACTGAACGAGCGAATAATCAGCATATTAAAAATTGGTCTCACTTTCATTATTAACCTCACAACATGTCAGTTTTGTACCTTGACAGACCGACGATAGGCAGTTTTTCCTCTAGATAACGGTTGCCATGTGTGTTTTCAGATGCATGACACAAGTATTTTCACCTGGACAAGACCTTAATTACCAGTTCGAGGTATAAATTCAGCAATCACAGGATTCTGGCCAAAAAACTGAACCATGTGTGAGTCAACAAACATGTCCCTTGAATGCATGCAACACTATATATTTCAGTAAACCGTCCTTTCGGATGATTCTTGTATTGCCAAATTATTATCACATTGTTACAGTCACACACCAAAAGCAACAGGCCACTACAAAACCCTGCGCCCACACTGGCCACATTTATGGAAAGTGGCCCACAAGCTTGTGGCCAGTTAAAGCTGGCCAGTTCCCATATGGTCTAGCAGTTAGGATTCCTGGTTTTCTCGTACGCAGCCAGGGGTTGACTCCAGTTTTTCCTCTAGATAAAGGTTGCCCTGTGTATTTTCAAATGGATGACACGAGGATTTTCACTTGGTCAAGAGCTTAATTACCAGTTTGAGGAATCAATTCTGCAATCACAGGAATCTGCCCAAATACACTGAACCCCCGGGTTGAGTGAAAAAACAGATTCCCTGAATGCATACAACACTATATAATTCAGAAAACCGTCCTTTTGGATAATTCTTGTTTTGCCAAATTATTATCACATTGTTACAGTCACAGAACTAAAGCAACAGGCCACTACAAGGTCCTGCGCCCACGCTGACCACATGTATGGAAAGTGCGCCAGAAGCCCATGGCCAGTTTAAAGTGTCCAGATCCCATATGGTCTAGCGGTTAGGATTCCTGGTTTTCACCCAGGCGGCCCGGGTTCAACTCCCGGTATGGGAATGCATGCTCCTTTTTGCTTCCCTCCTCAAAAATCCAGCAAATCTTCCTGCACCAGAAGTGACTTTTTGGCCAGCAGTAGAGCTACAGAACCCTGATATGTCGAGGTTCTGACTAGCCCTTAGCCCCTTCGATAGCTCAGCTGGTAGAGCGGAGGACTGTAGGTTGGAGTGTTGGCCATCCTTAGGTCGCTGGTTCAACTCCGGCTCGAAGGAGGTGTTTTTTTCATGTTCCCACCAATGTTTTGGCTTGGAGCTGGCTTTCTCACAGCTGTCAGCAGAGCTTGAATTCGCAGTCCACAATTGGAAGGCAAAAGAGCTTTCCCTGACCGGGAATCGAACCCGGGCCGCGGCGGTGAGAGCGCCGAATCCTAACCACTAGACCACCAGGGAGGGCTCGTGGGCTGCTGGGCTGGTGGGCTGGAGGGCTGGAGGGCTGGTAGTCTGTTCTCCTGATAACAAGGTGAGAATGAGCAGACATCAATGCTTGCCACCGTCACATCGAAAACCAACAAGTCTGTAACAATCGGGGGTCTTTACTTTTGGTGGGCCAGTGGCGCTCCATGTCACCTGTAGGTCGTGGTTATTCTTTGTTATGACAGCCAATCACGTTCCCGGCTGCAACCATGAAACTTATGTTTTAGCCAATCAGCGCTCGTATCGCAACCGCGAATTTGCCAATCAGCGCTCGTATCGCAACCGCGAATTTGCCAATCAGCGCTCGTATCGCAACCGCGAATTTGCCAATCAGCGCCCGTTCCTCATCCGCGATTCTTCGTAGTAAGTAGATCAATTGATAACATTAAAAACTACCGGAGATTTAAGGATCACTTTTACTGTCTATGGTGAAGAAGAAGAAGATAACGGTCATCGATTAACTTCTAAACAACATTTGCAATGTAAGTGAGTCTTTTATCAATAAAATTACAATACTGGTGCACAAATATGCATTAATTCATGCTTCAAGAATGCACAGATAATCACGAGTTAATGTAAACTCATGAAGGACTAACTTAAACCATTTATTAATGATTACTACATCAGCAACTAATAAACATTCTATATGATTAATAGATTAAGTAATAAATAAATTGTTACCAGTCAAATGTACTTTAATGTATAAGTTGAGTAATAACATTATATTAACTAATGATTTAAATGTATATGTTAATTACTACAGTGGCCAAAGCTATGCACTTCAACTTCCAGTTGTCAGCTTTAATTAATCTTTAGCTAATGATTTGCAAAGGAAACTGAGGAACTGAGTTATAATATAATATTGTGGTATATTATCTAATTGTCAATGTTTTACTATTTTAAAGGTGAGCTTATTGGAGTGGAATATCTTTACCAGCAAACTGGTAAAGTTCTGCAGGACTACAAGTTGGCCATTGAAGAGTCAGAGACTACTGAGGTTGGTATAGAGGTGGATGAAGGTTATGCTGAACTTGAGGAGTTTCAGGACATCACTGTCCCCACCTTTGACACTGAACGGACACCTGCTGCCTCTTCACAAGCATCAGTGTCTGCAGCATCTGCAGCATCATTTCCAACTCCTCCAGCAACCAGCCCCACGTCATCACTGTTTGTGGTCCCTCCATCATCAGTGTCATCTCCTGTCAGCAGCTCACTGCACGCTGAATCAAATCTAGAACTCTTTCCTGGAGCACATAGCTGTGAGTTTTACTAAAGTATTCATAAAGGTTTCGTATTTGTTATCACACTAACTATAAATTTGTATTTATCACATTGAAAGGCATAAATACAAATTTAAAATAAATATTTACCTTTTTAATGTTGCCACAGTGGACCGATTATCTGCAGAAACGGATCGTCCAACATTGGAAGAGAACACTTCACATGATGTAAGGGTCCAGTTTATTTTTTATGTACATTTACATGTGTGTAAGCATAATCTGGGTTACATTGGATGTGCTTTCATGTGAATATTTGTATTCACTGATGCTATCAAAAGTTCCTAAATTATCTTTCATTTTAGGATTACGTTGGACCTGATAATATTGAGGGGTATGGAGCCGTGCAGGACTTGGCAGAGTTTTTGGTTAGCCTCAGAGACCACCGTCTGGCTTTGCCGGGAGAAGAGTGCATCAAGATCATCTCCCTATGGCAGGCATTGGGGGAGTATGACAAGAAAAAGACCATTTACCCACCACTTAACCAAACCAACCTAAAACAGGGACGATTCAGGGCCACTAAGAAGATTGTGGCCCCAGGTGTGGAGAGCAGCAAAACGTATGTTACGCTTAGTAAACATAGGGTCTACACATTTTTTATATAAAATATATATAATACATCTGAAACTGGCTGAAATATCACCTAAAACCTGACACCTTCATGACTAGCTTATCTTCCTGTAGCCTGTTAAGTTCAAACTTAGCCTGATTACAACATAAATTATTAGTTGTGATTTACGTTTTATTCTGACTATATATATTAGGTTGCTAAGTATGTTACATTGCTATGAACACAGTTCCAACTGTACATTGGAATATTTAATTTAGAAGAAACAAGGCAATCATTTCTTAAATCATTAAAATCATTTTGTATCATGTTGAGTCAAATAATTTGTCTTTTACTGTACTTTAGTAAGTAGCCATGTAATAAGTGGGATAATATGCAGTCATTATTGTGAAAAAAACCTGACAGGCTGACTAACAACACCCTGTAATTATTCCACAACACAGTAGAGAACTGATTTATTGATATGACATTTCAACATCAATCTAAAAACAAAACAAAGAGAGACAACATAACTATGCGCACATATTATAAATGAACATTTAGACAACACAAAGCAAAACAGACAGCATAGGAAAGGTAAAATAAAAATAAGATCACACAATGAAAACAATCTTACATTAATAATATGTATTCTGTTGTAATTTGCAGGTGTTTCGTTGGGGCTCACAGTCCTGCACAGTGGCCTGACTGCAACCGAAGGCCATTTTCACAAGGCTCTGTGCTCTCTACCCAAACGCGGTGCGCTGTGATGGAATGAGGGTGTCCCGCTTCACTGTGGTAGCATGTGCTAACAAGCACATCCAAGATAGATATATAATATAAACGGTATGTTTATGTTTTTTATTATTATTTTGGCTAATATATGAAAAGTCCACTACAGTGGTAAAAACTATTTTTTTATTTACTTTTTTTTTTAAGCAAATATGTCATAATTGCACTACTGTGGTAAATGTTTGTCTTTGTTTACTATTAATTCTTATTATTTTCTTAGTCTGATGTCAAAATTGCACTGCAAATGTTTGTTTTGGTTTTTACACTGATATGTACAAATTTTATTATTGTGGTAAACATTTTTGGTGTATACTGTACAAAATTGCATTACTGTTCTAAATGTTTTATTGGCTTTAAAATATATATGCAGATTAAAAGGGTTGTTAATATTTGCCCTCACACTATTGTTATTGTTCCTATTTGTATTCTCACAATATTTGTAAATGTATATATATTTGCACTGTTGTTATAATTTTATATAATGACTTTATATTTGCAAATAAAAAGGGTTGTTAATCTTTGCACTCACAATGTTTTTGTGCCTATTTCTCACTGTAATTGTAGTTTGCAAAAAAAAAAACATGTTTTTAAGTATTCCAGTATTACATAACAGTAAAACACACACACAAAGAAACAGGGACTTCCAGAATAAGTCAGAACATATAATAATATAATATAATGTTATACTGTAAAAATAATATATTATACTGAAAAAAAAAGTGTCAGTAAGCGCTGCGTTATTCATGTATTTTGTTATGAAAATGCACAAAAACACAAATCATGTATTTTTGCAATGAATAGTCACGTTTTATCTGTCAAATAATTTCGGCTTTTTTTATCCAGCTGGATGCCTTTGTCCATATAAGGTATTTCCTGTAGCGTGCGTCACATAGTGGTCACAAGTTGGTGCTTCTACGAGTCCGTTTTGGAGTTAATGCGAGAGAGCGCCCTCCGGCGTCCGGTATGAATGAAACGTACATAACGTGTTTGTTTACCCTGGAAAGTTCCCAAATTAAAGTGCGGGGTACGAATTTACGTTCGATTAAATTACGGGGGATAATGATGATTACGCACGCGTGCATCAGCAGCGTCAAAACGAACACATTCCAGGAATTACATCACTGGTCGGAGCGGGCCGCGAACTCGCGTACCTGTGCGTCTTTTAGGATCTTTACCTCGACTAATGGGCGCCGGCCTTGGCGCAATGGATAACGCATCTGACTACGGATCAGAAGATTCTAGGTTCGACTCCTGGCTGGCTCGCTCTGTGCTTGTTTTTCTCCGGCTTATTTTGTTGTTGTGTTTTTTTTCTCCAAAGTCCAAAAGAAAAGGCAACTCTCTAGGCATTCTTCTATTTTTTCCAAAAAAAGGCACATTCTGCACACCCATTCCGATGTCTAGGGGAGACACGGACATGCTTTGGTATTGCCATTCGTCTCACAAAATGCAGGCTGGTGGGCCAGTTGATTCTAGAATGAACAATTTCATCGCTACTCTGTAACCGCTTTACTACTTTGAAGGGTGCAATGCCATGTGGTTTTGATGTCACAGGCTTGCCATTTTGAAGCCTTATCACTAATTGCCACCTGGACATTGAGAATAATTTGTAATCTGCATTAAACTGAACGAGCGAATAATCAGCATATTAAAAATTGGTCTCACTTTCATTATTAACCTCACAACATGTCAGTTTTGTACCTTGACAGACCGACGATAGGCAGTTTTTCCTCTAGATAACGGTTGCCATGTGTGTTTTCAGATGCATGACACAAGTATTTTCACCTGGACAAGACCTTAATTAGCAGTTCGAGGTATAAATTCAGCAATCACAGGATTCTGGCCAAAAAACTGAACCTTGTGTGAGTCAACAAACATGTCCCTTGAATGCATGCAACACTATATATTTCAGTAAACCGGCCCTTCGGATGATTCTTGTATTGCCAAATTATTATCACATTGTTACAGTCACACACCAAAAGCAACAGGCCACTACAAAACCCTGCGCCCACACTGGCCACATTTATGGAAAGTGGCCCACAAGCTTGTGGCCAGTTAAAGCTGGCCAGTTCCCATATGGTCTAGCAGTTAGGATTCCTGGTTTTCTTGTACGCAGCCAGGGGTTGACTCCAGTTTTTCCTCTAGATAAAGGTTGCCGTGTGTGTTTTCAAATGGATGACACGAGTATTTTCACTTGGACAAGAGCTTAATTACCAGTTTGAGGAATCAATTCTGCAATCACAGGAATCTGCCCAAATACACTGAACCCCCGGGTTGAGTGAAAAAACAGATTCCCTGAATGCATACAACACTATATAATTCAGAAAACCGTCCTTTTGCATAATTCTTGTTTTGCCAAATTATTATCACATTGTTACAGTCACAGAACTAAAGCAACAGGCCACTACAAGGTCCTTCGCCCACGCTGACCACATGTATGGAAAGTGCACCAGAAGCCCATGGCCAGTTTAAAGTGTCCAAATCCCATATGGTCTAGCGGTTAGGATTCCTGGTTTTCTCCCAGGCGGCCCGGGTTCAACTCCCGGTATGGGAATGCATGCTCCTTTTTGCTTCCCTCCTCAAAAATCCAGCAAATCTTCCTGCACCAGAAGTGACTTTTTGGCCAGCAGTAGAGCTACAGAACCCTGAAATGTCGAGGTTCTGATCCAGCAAATCTTCCTGCACCAGAAGTGACTTTTTGGCCAGCAGTAGAGCTACAGAACCCTGATATGTCGAGGTTCTGACTAGCCCTTAGCCCCTTCGATAGCTCAGCTGGTAGAGCGGAGGACTGTAGGTTGGAGTGTTGGCCATCCTTAGGTCGCTGGTTCAACTCCGGCTCGAAGGAGGTGTTTTTTTCATGTTCCCACCAATGTTTTGGCTTGGAGCTGGCTTTCTCACAGCTGTCAGCAGAGCTTGAATTCGCAGTCCACAATTGGAAGGCAAAAGAGCTTTCCCTGACCGGGAATCGAACCCGGGCCGCGGCGGTGAGAGCGCCGAATCCTAACCACTAGACCACCAGGGATGGATGGTGGGCTCGTGGGCTGGTGGGCAGGAGGGCTGGAAGGCTCGTGGGCTGGTGGGCTGGTGGGCTGGAGGGCTCGTGGGCTGGTGGGCTGGTGGGCTGGTGGGCTGGAGGGCTGGTAGTCTGTTCTCCTGATAACAAGGTGAGAATGAGCAGACATCAATGCTTGCCACCGTCACATCGAAAACCAACAAGTATGTAATAATCGGGGTCTTTACTGATCGTGGACCAGTGGCGCAATGGATAACGCGTCTGACTACGGATCAGAGGATTCTAGGTTCGACTCCTGGCTGGCTCGCTCTGTGCTTGTTTTTCTCCGGCTTATTTTGTTGTTGTGTTTTTTTTCTCCAAAGTCCAAAAGAAAAGGCAACTCTCTAGGCATTCTTCTATTTTTTCCAAAAAAAGGCACATTCTGCACACCCATTCCGATGTCTAGGGGAGACACGGACATGCTTTGGTATTGCCATTCATCTCACAAAATGCTGGCTGGTGGGCCAGTTGATTCTAGAATGAACAATTTCATCGCTACTCTGTAACCGCTTTACTACTTTGAAGGGTGCAATGCCATGTGGTTTTGATGTCACAGGATTGCCATTTTGAAGCCTTATCACTAATTGCCACCTGGACATTGAGAATAATTTGTAATCTGCATTAAACTGAACGAGCGAATAATCAGCATATTAAAAATTGGTCTCACTTTCATTATTAACCTCACAACATGTCAGTTTTGTACCTTGACAGACCGACGATAGGCAGTTTTTCCTCTAGATAACGGTTGCCATGTGTGTTTTCAGATGCATGACACAAGTATTTTCACCTGGACAAGACCTTAATTACCAGTTCGAGGTATAAATTCAGCAATCACAGGATTCTGGCCAAAAAACTGAACCATGTGTGAGTCAACAAACATGTCCCTTGAATGCATGCAACACTATATATTTCAGTAAACCGTCCCTTCGGATGATTCTTGTATTGCCAAATTATTATCACATTGTTACAGTCACACACCAAAAGCAACAGGCCACTACAAAACCCTGCGCCCACACTGGCCACATTTATGGAAAGTGGCCCACAAGCTTGTGGCCAGTTAAAGCTGGCCAGTTCCCATATGGTCTAGCAGTTAGGATTCCTGGTTTTCTCGTACGCAGCCAGGGGTTGACTCCAGTTTTTCCTCTAGATAAAGGTTGCCGTGTGTATTTTCAAATGGATGACACGAGGATTTTCACTTGGACAAGAGCTTAATTACCAGTTTGAGGAATCAATTCTGCAATCACAGGAATCTGCCCAAATACACTGAACCCCCGGGTTGAGTGAAAAAACAGATTCCCTGAATGCATACAACACTATATAATTCAGAAAACCGTCCTTTTGGATAATTCTTGTTTTGCCAAATTATTATCACATTGTTACAGTCACAGAACTAAAGCAACAGGCCACTACAAGGTCCTGCGCCCACGCTGACCACATGTATGGAAAGTGCGCCAGAAGCCCATGGCCAGTTTAAAGTGTCCAGATCCCATATGGTCTAGCGGTTAGGATTCCTGGTTTTCACCCAGGCGGCCCGGGTTCAACTCCCGGTATGGGAATGCATGCTCCTTTTTGCTTCCCTCCTCAAAAATCCAGCAAATCTTCCTGCACCAGAAGTGACTTTTTGGCCAGCAGTAGAGCTACAGAACCCTGATATGTCGAGGTTCTGACTAGCCCTTAGCCCCTTCGATAGCTCAGCTGGTAGAGCGGAGGACTGTAGGTTGGAGTGTTGGCCATCCTTAGGTCGCTGGTTCAACTCCGGCTCGAAGGAGGTGTTTTTTTCATGTTCCCACCAATGTTTTGGCTTGGAGCTGGCTTTCTCACAGCTGTCAGCAGAGCTTGAATTCGCAGTCCACAATTGGAAGGCAAAAGAGCTTTCCCTGACCGGGAATCGAACCCGGGCCGCGGCGGTGAGAGCGCCGAATCCTAACCACTAGACCACCAGGGAGGGATGGTGGGCTGGAGGGCTCGTGGGCTTCTGGGCTGGTGGGCTGGAGGGCTGGAGGGCTGGTAGTCTGTTCTCCTGATAACAAGGTGAGAATGAGCAGACATCAATGCTTGCCACCGTCACATCGAAAACCAACAAGTCTGTAACAATCGGGGGTCTTTACTTTTGGTGGGCCAGTGGCGCAATGGATAACGCGTCTGACTACGGATCAGAAGATTCTAGGTTCGACTCCTGGCTGGCTCGCTCTGTGCTTGTTTTTCTCCGGCTTATTTTGTTGTTGTGTTTTTTTTTCTCCAAAGTCCAAAAGAAAAGGCAACTCTCTAGGCATTCTTCTATTTTTTCCAAAAAAAGGCACATTCTGCACACCCATTCCGATGTCTAGGGGAGACACGGACATGCTTTGGTATTGCCATTCGTCTCACAAAATGCAGGCTGGTGGGCCAGTTGATTCTAGAATGAACAATTTCATCGCTACTCTGTAACCGCTTTACTACTTTGAAGGGTGCAATGCCATGTGGTTTTGATGTCACAGGCTTGCCATTTTGAAGCCTTATCACTAATTGCCACCTGGACATTGAGAATAATTTGTAATCTGCATTAAACTGAACGAGTGAATAATCAGCATATTAAAAATTGGTCTCACTTTCATTATTAACCTCACAACATGTCAGTTTTGTACCTTGACAGACCGACGATAGGCAGTTTTTCCTCTAGATAACGGTTGCCATGTGTGTTTTCAGATGCATGACACAAGTATTTTCACCTGGACAAGACCTTAATTACCAGTTCGAGGTATAAATTCAGCAATCACAGGATTCTGGCCAAAAAACTGAACCATGTGTGAGTCAACAAACATGTCCCTTGAATGCATGCAACACTATATATTTCAGTAAACCGTCCCTTCGGATGATTCTTGTATTGCCAAATTATTATCACATTGTTACAGTCACACACCAAAAGCAACAGGCCACTACAAAACCTTGCGCCCACACTGGCCACATTTATGGAAAGTGGCCCACAAGCTTGTGGCCAGTTAAAGCTGGCCAGTTCCCATATGGTCTAGCAGTTAGGATTCCTGGTTTTCTTGTACGCAGCCAGGGGTTGACTCCAGTTTTTCCTCTAGATAAAGGTTGCCGTGTGTGTTTTCAAATGGATGACACGAGTATTTTCACTTGGACAAGAGCTTAATTACCAGTTTGAGGAATCAATTCTGCAATCACAGGAATCTGCCCAAATACACTGAACCCCCGGGTTGAGTGAAAAAACAGATTCCCTGAATGCATACAACACTATATAATTCAGAAAACCGTCATTTTGCATAATTCTTGTTTTGCCAAATTATTATCACATTGTTACAGTCACAGAACTAAAGCAACAGGCCACTACAAGGTCCTGCGCCCACGCTGACCACATGTATGGAAAGTGCGCCAGAAGCCCATGGCCAGTTTAAAGTGTCCAAATCCCATATGGTCTAGCGGTTAGGATTCCTGGTTTTCACCCAGGCGGCCCGGGTTCAACTCCCGGTATGGGAATGCATGCTCCTTTTTGCTTCCCTCCTCAAAAATCCAGCAAATCTTCCTGCACCAGAAGTGACTTTTTGGCCAGCAGTAGAGCTACAGAACCCTGATATGTCGAGGTTCTGACTAGCCCTTAGCCCCTTCGATAGCTCAGCTGGTAGAGCGGAGGACTGTAGGTTGGAGTGTTGGCCATCCTTAGGTCGCTGGTTCAACTCCGGCTCGAATGAGGTGTTTTTTTCATGTTCCCACCAATGTTTTGGCTTGGAGCTGGCTTTCTCACAGCTGTCAGCAGAGCTTGAATTCGCAGTCCACAATTGGAAGGCAAAAGAGCTTTCCCTGACCGGGAATCGAACCCGTGCCGCGGCGGTGAGAGCGCCGAATCCTAACCACTAGACCACCAGGGAGGGATGGTGGGCTGGAGGGCTCGTGGGCTTCTGGGCTGGTGGGCTGGAGGGCTGGTAGTCTGTTCTCCTGATAACAAGGTGAGAATGAGCAGACATCAATGCTTGCCACCGTCACATCGAAAACCAACAAGTCTGTAACAATCGGGGGTCTTTACTTTTGGTGGGCCAGTGGCGCAATGGATAACGCGTCTGACTACGGATCAGAAGATTCTAGGTTCGACTCCTGGCTGGCTCGCTCTGTGCTTGTTTTTCTCCGGCTTATTTTGTTGTTGTGTTTTTTTTCTCCAAAGTCCAAAACAAAAGGCAACTCTCTAGGCATTCTTCTATTTATTCCAAAAAAAGGCACATTCTGCACACCCATTCCGATGTCTAGGGGAGACACGGACATGCTTTGGTATTGCCATTCATCTCACAAAATGCAGGCTGGTGGGCCAGTTGATTCTAGAATGAACAATTTCATTGCTACTCTGTAACCGCTTTACTACTTTGAAGGGTGCAATGCCATGTGGTTTTGATGTCACAGGCTTGTCATTTTGAAGCCTTATCACTAATTGCCACCTGGACATTGAGAATAATTTGTAATCTGCATTAAACTGAACGAGCGAATAATCAGCATATTAAAAATTGGTCTCACTTTCATTATTAACCTCACAACATGTCAGTTTTGTACCTTGACAGACCGACGATAGGCAGTTTTTCCTCTAGATAACGGTTGCCATGTGTGTTTTCAGATGCATGACACAAGTATTTTCACTTGGACAAGAGCTTAATTACCAGTTTGAGGAATCAATTCTGCAATCACAGGAATCTGCCCAAATACACTGAACCCCCGGGTTGAGTGAAAAAACAGATTCCCTGAATGCATACAACACTATATAATTCAGAAAACCGTCCTTTTGGATAATTCTTGTTTTGCCAAATTATTATCACATTGTTACAGTCACAGAACTAAAGCAACAGGCCACTACAAGGTCCTGCGCCCACGCTGACAACATGTATGGAAAGTGCGCCAGAAGCCCATGGCCAGTTTAAAGTGTCCAGATCCCATATGGTCTAGCGGTTAGGATTCCTGGTTTTCACCCAGGCGGCCCGGGTTCAACTCCCGGTATGGGAATGCATGCTCCTTTTTGCTTCCCTCCTCAAAAATCCAGCAAATCTTCCTGCACCAGAAGTGACTTTTTGGCCAGCAGTAGAGCTACAGAACCCTGATATGTCGAGGTTCTGACTAGCCCTTAGCCCCTTCGATAGCTCAGCTGGTAGAGCGGAGGACTGTAGGTTGGAGTGTTGGCCATCCTTAGGTCGCTGGTTCAACTCCGGCTCGAAGGAGGTGTTTTTTTCATGTTCCCACCAATGTTTTGGCTTGGAGCTGGCTTTCTCACAGCTGTCAGCAGAGCTTGAATTCGCAGTCCACAATTGGAAGGCAAAAGAGCTTTCCCTGACCGGGAATCGAACCCGGGCCGCGGCGGTGAGAGCGCCGAATCCTAACCACTAGACCACCAGGGAGGGATGGTGGGCTGGAGGGCTCGTGGGCTGCTGGGCTGGTGGGCTGGAGGGCTGGAGGGCTGGAGGGCTGGTAGTCTGTTCTCCTGATAACAAGGTGAGAATGAGCAGACATCAATGCTTGCCACCGTCACATCGAAAACCAACAAGTCTGTAACAATCGGGGGTCTTTACTTTTGGTGGGCCAGTGGCGCAATGGATAACGCATCTGACTACGGATCAGAAGATTCTAGGTTCGACTCCTGGCTGGCTCGCTCTGTGCTTGTTTTTCTCCGGCTTATTTTGTTGTTGTGTTTTTTTCTCCAAAGTCCAAAAGAAAAGGCAACTCTCTAGGCATTCTTCTATTTTTTCCAAAAAAAGGCACATTCTGCACACCCATTCCGATGTCTAGGGGAGACACGGACATGCTTTGGTATTGCCATTCGTCTCACAAAATGCAGGCTGGTGGGCCAGTTGATTCTAGAATGAACAATTTCATTGCTACTCTGTAACCGCTTTACTACTTTGAAGGGTGCAATGCCATGTGGTTTTGATGTCACAGGCTTGCCATTTTGAAGACTTATCACTAATTGCCACCTGGACATTGAGAATAATTTGTAATCTGCATTAAACTGAACGAGCGAATAATCAGCATATTAAAAATTGGTCTCACTTTCATTATTAACCTCACAACATGTCAGTTTTGTACCTTGACAGACCGACGATAGGCAGTTTTTCCTCTAGATAATGGTTGCCATGTGTGTTTTCAGATGCATGACACAAGTATTTTCACCTGGACAAGACCTTAATTACCAGTTCGAGGTATAAATTCAGCAATCACAGGATTCTGGCCAAAAGACTGAACCATGTGTGAGTCAACAAACATGTCCCTTGAATGCATGCAACACTATATATTTCAGTAAACCGTCCCTTCGGATGATTCTTGTATTGCCAAATTATTATCACATTGTTACAGTCACACACCAAAAGCAACAGGCCACTACAAAACCTTGCGCCCACACTGGCCACATTTATGGAAAGTGGCCCACAAGCTTGTGGCCAGTTAAAGCTGGCCAGTTCCCATATGGTCTAGCAGTTAGGATTCCTGGTTTTCTTGTACGCAGCCAGGGGTTGACTCCAGTTTTTCCTCTAGATAAAGGTTGCCGTGTGTGTTTTCAAATGGATGACACGAGTATTTTCACTTGGACAAGAGCTTAATTACCAGTTTGAGGAATCAATTCTGCAATCACAGGAATCTGCCCAAATACACTGAACCCCCGGGTTGATTGAAAAAACAGATTCCCTGAATGCATACAACACTATATAATTCAGAAAACCGTCATTTTGCATAATTCTTGTTTTGCCAAATTATTATCACATTGTTACAGTCACAGAACTAAAGCAACAGGCCACTACAAGGTCCTGCGCCCACGCTGACCACATGTATGGAAAGTGCGCCAGAAGCCCATGGCCAGTTTAAAGTGTCCAAATCCCATATGGTCTAGCGGTTAGGATTCCTGGTTTTCACCCAGGCGGCCCGGGTTCAACTCCCGGTATGGGAATGCATGCTCCTTTTTGCTTCCCTCCTCAAAAATCCATCAAATCTTCCTGCACCAGAAGTGACTTTTTGGCCAGCAGTAGAGCTACAGAACCCTGATATGTCGAGGTTCTGATCCAGCAAATCTTCCTGCACCAGAAGTGACTTTTTGGCCAGCAGTAGAGCTACAGAACCCTGATATGTCGAGGTTCTGACTAGCCCTTAGCCCCTTCGATAGCTCAGCTGGTAGAGCGGAGGACTGTAGGTTGGAGTGTTGGCCATCCTTAGGTCGCTGGTTCAACTCCGGCTCGAAGGAGGTGTTTTTTTTCATGTTCCCACCAATGTTTTGGCTTGGAGCTGGCTTTCTCACAGCTGTCAGCAGAGCTTGAATTCGCAGTCCACAATTGGAAGGCAAAAGAGCTTTCCCTGACCGGGAATCGAACCCGGGCCGCGGCGGTGAGAGCGCCGAATCCTAACCACTAGACCACCAGGGATGGATGGTGGGCTCGTGGGCTGGTGGGCAGGAGGGCTGGAGGGCTCGTGGGCTGGTGGGCTGGTGGGCTGGTGGGCTGGAGGGCTGGTAGTCTGTTCTCCTGATAACAAGGTGAGAATGAGCAGACATCAATGCTTGCCACCGTCACATCGAAAACCAACAAGCCTGTAACAATCGGGTGTCTTTACTAATGGTGGGCCAGTGGCGCAATGGATAACTCGTCTGACTACGGATCAGAAGATTCTAGGTTCGACTCCTGGCTGGCTCGCTCTGTGCTTGTTTTTCTCCGGCTTATTTTGTTGTTGTGTTTTTTTTCTCCAAAGTCCAAAAGAAAAGGCAACTCTCTAGGCATTCTTCTATTTTTTCCAAAAAAAGGCACATTCTGCACACCCATTCCGATGTCTAGGGGAGACACGGACATGCTTTGGTATTGCCATTCGTCTCACAAAATGCAGGCTGGTGGGCCAGTTGATTCTAGAAAGAACAATTTCATCGCTACTCTGTAACCGCTTTACTACTTTGAAGGGTGCAATGCCATGTGGTTTTGATGTCACAGGCTTGCCATTTTGAAGCCTTATCACTAATTGCCACCTGGACATTGAGAATAATTTGTAATCTGCATTAAACTGAACGAGCGAATAATCAGCAATTTTGCGGATTAAAAATTGGTCTCACTTTCATTATTAACCTCACAACATGTCAGTTTTGTACCTTGACAGACCGACGATAGGCAGTTTTTCCTCTAGATAACGGTTGCCATGTGTGTTTTCAGATGCATGACACAAGTATTTTCACCTGGACAAGACCTTAATTACCAGTTCGAGGTATAAATTCAGCAATCACAGGATTCTGGCCAAAAAACTGAACCATGTGTGAGTCAACAAACATGTCCCTTGAATGCATGCAACACTATATATTTCAGTAAACCGTCCCTTCGGATGATTCTTGTATTGCCAAATTATTATCACATTGTTACAGTCACACACCAAAAGCAACAGGCCACTACAAAACCCTGCGCCCACACTGGCCACATTTATGGAAAGTGGCCCACAAGCTTGTGGCCAGTTAAAGCTGGCCAGTTCCCATATGGTCTAGCAGTTAGGATTCCTGGTTTTCTCGTACGCAGCCAGGGGTTGACTCCAGTTTTTCCTCTAGATAAAGGTTGCCGTGTGTGTTTTCAAATGGATGACACAAGTATTTTCACTTGGACAAGAGCTTAATTACCAGTTTGAGGAATCAATTCTGCAATCACAGGAATCTGCCCAAATACACTGAACCCCCGGGTTGAGTGAAAAAACAGATTCCCTGAATGCATACAACACTATATAATTCAGAAAACCGTCCTTTTGGATAATTCTTGTTTTGCCAAATTATTATCACATTGTTACAGTCACAGAACTAAAGCAACAGGCCACTACAAGGTCCTGCGCCCACGCTGACCACATGTATGGAAAGTGCGCCAGAAGCCCATGGCCAGTTTAAAGTGTCCAGATCCCATATGGTCTAGCGGTTAGGATTCCTGGTTTTCACCCAGGCGGCCCGGGTTCAACTCCCGGTATGGAAATGCCCGTCCTTTTTGCTTCCCTCCTCAAAAATCCAGCAAATCTTCCTGCACCAGAAGTGACTTTTTGGCCAGCAGTAGAGCTACAGAACCCTGATATGTCGAGGTTCTGACTAGCCCTTAGCCCCTTCGATAGCTCAGCTGGTAGAGCGGAGGACTGTAGGTTGGAGTGTTGGCCATCCTTAGGTCGCTGGTTCAACTCCGGCTCGAAGGAGGTGTTTTTTTCATGTTCCCACCAATGTTTTGGCTTGGAGCTGGCTTTCTCACAGCTGTCAGCAGAGCTTGAATTCGCAGTCCACAATTGGAAGGCAAAAGAGCTTTCCCTGACCGGGAATCGAACCCGGGCCGCGGCGGTGAGAACGCCGAATTCTAACCACTAGACCACCAGGGAGGGATGGTGGGCTGGAGGGCTCGTGGGCTGGAGGGCTCGTGGGCTGCTGGGCTGGTGGGCTGGAGGGCTGGAGGGCTGGAGGGCTGGTAGTCTGTTCTCCTGATAACAAGGTGAGAATGAGCAGACATCAATGCTTGCCACCGTCACATCGAAAACCAACAAGTCTGTAACAATCGGGGGTCTTTACTTTTGGTGGGCCAGTGGCGCAATGGATAACGCGTCTGACTACGGATCAGAAGATTCTAGGTTCGACTCCTGGCTGGCTCGCTCTGTGCTTGTTTTTCTCCGGCTTATTTTGTTGTTGTGTTTTTTTTCTCCAAAGTCCAAAAGAAAAGGCAACTCTCTAGGCATTCTTCTATTTTTTCCAAAAAAAGGCACATTCTGCACACCCATTCCGATGTCTAGGGGAGACACGGACATGCAGTCTCACAAAATGCAGGCTGGTGGGCCAGTTGATTCTAGAATGAACAATTTCATCGCTACTCTGTAACCGCTTTACTACTTTGAAGGGTGCAATGCCATGTGGTTTTGATGTCACAGGCTTGCCATTTTGAAGCCTTATCACTAATTGCCACCTGGACATTGAGAATAATTTGTAATCTGCATTAAACTGAACGAGCGAATAATCAGCATATTAAAAATTGGTCTCACTTTCATTATTAACCTTACAACATGTCAGTTTTGTACCTTGACAGACCGACGATAGGCAGTTTTTCCTCTAGATAACGGTTGCCATGTGTGTTTTCAGATGCATGACACAAGTATTTTCACCTGGACAAGACCTTAATTACCAGTTCGAGGTATAAATTCAGCAATCACAGGATTCTGGCCAAAAAACTGAACCATGTGTGAGTCAACAAACATGTCCCTTGAATGCATGCAACACTATATATTTCAGTAAACCGTCCCTTCGGATGATTCTTGTATTGCCAAATTATTATCACATTGTTACAGTCACACACCAAAAGCAACAGGCCACTACAAAACCCTGCGCCCACACTGGCCACATTTATGGAAAGTGGCCCACAAGCTTGTGGCCAGTTAAAGCTGGCCAGTTCCCATATGGGCTGGAGGGCTCGTGGGCTGGTGGGCAGGAGGGCTGGAGGGCTGGTGGGCTGGTGGGCTGGTGGGCTGGTGGGCTGGTGGGCTGGTGGGCTGGTGGGCTGGTGGGCTGGTGGGCTGGTGGGCTGGAGGGCTGGTGGGCTGGAGGGCTGGTAGTCTGTTCTCCTGATAACAAGGTGAGAATGAGCAGACATCAATGCTTGCCACCGTCACATCGAAAACCAACAAGTCTGTAACAATCGGGGGTCTTTACTAATGGTGGGCTAGTGGCGCAATGGATAACGCGTCTGACTACGGATCAGAAGATTCTAGGTTCGACTCCTGGCTGGCTCGCTCTGTGCTTGTTTTTCTCCGGCTTATTTTGTTGTTGTGTTTTTTTTCTCCAAAGTCCAAAAGAAAAGGCAACTCTCTAGGCATTCTTCTATTTTTTTCAAAAAAAGGCACATTCTGCACACCCATTCCGATGTCTAGGGGAGACACGGACATGCTTTGGTATTGCCATTCGTCTCACAAAATGCAGGCTGGTGGGCCAGTTGATTCTAGAAAGAACAATTTCATCGCTACTCTGTAACCGCTTTACTACTTTGAAGGGTGCAATGCCATGTGGTTTTGATGTCACAGGCTTGCCATTTTGAAGCCTTATCACTAATTGCCACCTGGACATTGAGAATAATTTGTAATCTGCATTAAACTGAACGAGCGAATAATCAGCAATTTTGCGGATTAAAAATTGGTCTCACTTTCATTATTAACCTCACAACATGTCAGTTTTGTACCTTGACAGAAACCGTCCCTTCGGATGATTCTTGTATTGCCAAATTATTATCACATTGTTACAGTCACACACCAAAAGCAACAGGCCACTACAAAACCCTGCGCCCACACTGGCCACATTTATGGAAAGTGGCCCACAAGCTTGTGGCCAGTTAAAGCTGGCCAGTTCCCATATGGTCTAGCAGTTAGGATTCCTGGTTTTCTCGTACGCAGCCAGGGGTTGACTCCAGTTTTTCCTCTAGATAAAGGTTGCCGTGTGTGTTTTCAAATGGATGACACGAGTATTTTCACTTGGACAAGAGCTTAATTACCAGTTTGAGGAATCAATTCTGCAATCACAGGAATCTGCCCAAATACACTGAACCCCCGGGTTGAGTGAAAAAACAGATTCCCTGAATGCATACAACACTATATAATTCAGAAAACCGTCCTTTTGGATAATTCTTGTTTTGCCAAATTATTATCACATTGTTACAGTCACAGAACTAAAGCAACAGGCCACTACAAGGTCCTGCGCCCACGCTGACCACATGTATGGAAAGTGCGCCAGAAGCCCATGGCCAGTTTAAAGTGTCCAGATCCCATATGGTCTAGCGGTTAGGATTCCTGGTTTTCACCCAGGCGGCCCGGGTTCAACTCCCGGTATGGGAATGCATGCTCCTTTTTGCTTCCCTCCTCAAAAATCCAGCAAATCTTCCTGCACCAGAAGTGACTTTTTGGCCAGCAGTAGAGCTACAGAACCCTGATATGTCGAGGTTCTGACTAGCCCTTAGCCCCTTCGATAGCTCAGCTGGTAGAGCGGAGGACTGTAGGTTGGAGTGTTGGCCATCCTTAGGTCGCTGGTTCAACTCCGGCTCGAAGGAGGTGTTTTTTTCATGTTCCCACCAATGTTTTGGCTTGGAGCTGGCTTTCTCACATCTGTCAGCAGAGCTTGAATTCGCAGTCCACAATTGGAAGGCAAAAGAGCTTTCCCTGACCGGGAATCGAACCCGGGCCGCGGCGGTGAGAGCGCCGAATCCTAACCACTAGACCACCAGGGAGGGATGGTGGGCTGGAGGGCTCGTGGGCTGCTGGGCTGGTGGGCTGGAGGGCTGGTAGTCTGTTCTCCTGATAACAAGGTGAGAATGAGCAGACATCAATGCTTGCCACCGTCACATCGAAAACCAACAAGTCTGTAACAATCGGGGGTCTTTACTTTTGGTGGGCCAGTGGCGCAATGGATAACGCGTCTGACTACGGATCAGAAGATTCTAGGTTCGACTCCTGGCTGGCTCGCTCTGTGCTTGTTTTTCTCCGGCTTATTTTGTTGTTGTGTTTTTTTTTCTCCAAAGTCCAAAAGAAAAGGCAACTCTCTAGGCATTCTTCTATTTTTTCCAAAAAAAGGCACATTCTGCACACCCATTCCGATGTCTAGGGGAGACACGGACATGCTTTGGTATTGCCATTCGTCTCACAAAATGCAGGCTGGTGGGCCAGTTGATTCTAGAATGAACAATTTCATCGCTACTCTGTAACCGCTTTACTACTTTGAAGGGTGCAATGCCATGTGGTTTTGATGTCACAGGCTTGCCATTTTGAAGCCTTATCACTAATTGCCACCTGGACATTGAGAATAATTTGTAATCTGCATTAAACTGAACGAGTGAATAATCAGCATATTAAAAATTGGTCTCACTTTCATTATTAACCTCACAACATGTCAGTTTTGTACCTTGACAGACCGACGATAGGCAGTTTTTCCTCTAGATAACGGTTGCCATGTGTGTTTTCAGATGCATGACACAAGTATTTTCACCTGGACAAGACCTTAATTACCAGTTCGAGGTATAAATTCAGCAATCACAGGATTCTGGCCAAAAAACTGAACCTTGTGTGAGTCAACAAACATGTCCCTTGAATGCATGCAACACTATATATTTCAGTAAACCGTCCCTTCGGATGATTCTTGTATTGCCAAATTATTATCACATTGTTACAGTCACACACCAAAAGCAACAGGCCACTACAAAACCCTGCGCCCACACTGGCCACATTTATGGAAAGTGGCCCACAAGCTTGTGGCCAGTTAAAGCTGGCCAGTTCCCATATGGTCTAGCAGTTAGGATTCCTGGTTTTCTCGTACGCAGCCAGGGGTTGACTCCAGTTTTTCCTCTAGATAAAGGTTGCCGTGTGTGTTTTCAAATGGATGACACGAGTATTTTCACTTGGACAAGAGCTTAATTACCAGTTTGAGGAATCAATTCTGCAATCACAGGAATCTGCCCAAATACACTGAACCCCCGGGTTGAGTGAAAAAACAGATTCCCTGAATGCATACAACACTATATAATTCAGAAAACCGTCCTTTTGGATAATTCTTGTTTTGCCAAATTATTATCACATTGTTACAGTCACAGAACTAAAGCAACAGGCCACTACAAGGTCCTGCGCCCACGCTGACCACATGTATGGAAAGTGCGCCAGAAGCCCATGGCCAGTTTAAAGTGTCCAGATCCCATATGGTCTAGCGGTTAGGATTCCTGGTTTTCACCCAGGCGGCCCGGGTTCAACTCCCGGTATGGGAATGCATGCTCCTTTTTGCTTCCCTCCTCAAAAATCCAGCAAATCTTCCTGCACCAGAAGTGACTTTTTGGCCAGCAGTAGAGCTACAGAACCCTGATATGTCGAGGTTCTGACTAGCCCTTAGCCCCTTCGATAGCTCAGCTGGTAGAGCGGAGGACTGTAGGTTGGAGTGTTGGCCATCCTTAGGTCGCTGGTTCAACTCCGGCTCGAAGGAGGTGTTTTTTTCATGTTCCCACCAATGTTTTGGCTTGGAGCTGGCTTTCTCACAGCTGTCAGCAGAGCTTGAATTCGCAGTCCACAATTGGAAGGCAAAAGAGCTTTCCCTGACCGGGAATCGAACCCGGGCCGCGGCGGTGAGAGCGCCGAATCCTAACCAATAGACCACCAGGGAGGGATCGTGGGCTCGTGGGCTGCTGGGCTGGTGGGCTGGTGGGCTGGAGGGCTGGAGGGCTGGAGGGCTGGTAGTCTGTTCTCCTGATAACAAGGTGAGAATGAGCAGACATCAATGCTTGCCACCGTCACATCGAAAACCAACAAGTCTGTAACAATCGGGGGTCTTTACTTTTGGTGGGCCAGTGGCGCAATGGATAACGCGTCTGACTACGGATCAGAAGATTCTAGGTTCGACTCCTGGCTGGCTCGCTCTGTGCTTGTTTTTCTCCGGCTTATTTTGTTGTTGTGTTTTTTTTCTCCAAAGTCCAAAAGAAAAGGCAACTCTCTAGGCATTCTTCTATTTTTTCCAAAAAAAGGCACATTCTGCACACCCATTCCGATGTCTAGGGGAGACACGGACATGCTTTGGTATTGCCATTCGTCTCACAAAATGCAGGCTGGTGGGCCAGTTGATTCTAGAATGAACAATTTCATCGCTACTCTGTAACCGCTTTACTACTTTGAAGGGTGCAATGCCATGTGGTTTTGATGTCACAGGCTTGCCATTTTGAAGCCTTATCACTAATTGCCACCTGGACATTGAGAATAATTTGTAATCTGCATTAAACTGAACGAGCGAATAATCAGCATATTAAAAATTGGTCTCACTTTCATTATTAACCTCACAACATGTCAGTTTTGTACCTTGACAGACCGACGATAGGCAGTTTTTCCTCTAGATAACGGTTGCCATGTGTGTTTTCAGATGCATGACACAAGTATTTTCACCTGGACAAGACCTTAATTACCAGTTCGAGGTATAAATTCAGCAATCACAGGATTCTGGCCAAAAAACTGAACCATGTGTGAGTCAACAAACATGTCCCTTGAATGCATGCAACACTATATATTTCAGTAAACCGTCCCTTCGGATGATTCTTGTATTGCCAAATTATTATCACATTGTTACAGTCACACACCAAAAGCAACAGGCCACTACAAAACCCTGCGCCCACACTGGCCACATTTATGGAAAGTGGCCCACAAGCTTGTGGCCAGTTAAAGCTGGCCAGTTCCCATATGGTCTAGCAGTTAGGATTCCTGGTTTTCTTGTACGCAGCCAGGGGTTGACTCCAGTTTTTCCTCTAGATAAAGGTTGCCGTGTGTGTTTTCAAATGGATGACACGAGTATTTTCACTTGGACAAGAGCTTAATTACCAGTTTGAGGAATCAATTCTGCAATCACAGGAATCTGCCCAAATACACTGAACCCCCGGGTTGAGTGAAAAAGCGGATTCCCTGAATGCATACAACACTATATAATTCAGAAAACCGTCCTTTTGCATAATTCTTGTTTTGCCAAATTATTATCACATTGTTACAGTCACAGAACTAAAGCAACAGGCCACTACAAGGTCCTGCGCCCACGCTGACCACATGTATGGAAAGTGCGCCAGAAGCCCATGGCCAGTTTAAAGTGTCCAAATCCCATATGGTCTAGTTGTTAGGATTCCTGGTTTTCACCCAGGCGGCCCGGGTTCAACTCCCGGTATGGGAATGCATGCTCCTTTTTGCTTCCCTCCTCAAAAATCCAGCAAATCTTCCTGCACCAGAAGTGACTTTTTGGCCAGCAGTAGAGCTACAGAACCCTGATATGTCGAGGTTCTGATCCAGCAAATCTTCCTGCACCAGAAGTGACTTTTTGGCCAGCAGTAGAGCTACAGAACCCTGATATGTCGAGGTTCTGACTAGCCCTTAGCCCCTTCGATAGCTCAGCTGGTAGAGCGGAGGACTGTAGGTTGGAGTGTTGGCCATCCTTAGGTCGCTGGTTCAACTCCGGCTCGAAGGAGGTGTTTTTTTCATGTTCCCACCAATGTTTTGGCTTGGAGCTGGCTTTCTCACAGCTGTCAGCAGAGCTTGGATTCGCAGTCCACAATTGGAAGGCAAAAGAGCTTTCCCTGACCGGGAATCGAACCCGGGCCGCGGCGGTGAGAGCGCCGAATCCTAACCACTAGACCACCAGGGATGGATGGTGGGCTGGAGGGCTCGTGGGCTGGAGGGCTCGTGGGCTGGTGGGCAGGAGGGCTGGAGGGCTCGTGGGCTGGTGGGCTGGTGGGCTGGTGGGCTGGTGGGCTGGTGGGCTGGAGGGCTGGTAGTCTGTTCTCCTGATAACAAGGTGAGAATGAGCAGACATCAATGCTTGCCACCGTCACATCGAAAACCAACAAGTCTGTAACAATCGGGGTCTTTACTGATGGTGGGCCAGTGGCGCTCCATGTCACCTGTAGGTCGTGGTTATTCTTTGTTATGACAGCCAATCACGTTCCCGGCTGCAACCATGAAACTTATGTTTTAGCCAATCAGCGCTCGTATCGCAACCGCGAATTTGCCAATCAGCGCTCGTATCGCAACCGCGAATTTGCCAATCAGCGCTCGTATTGTAACCGCGAATTAGCCAATCAGCGCCCGTTCCTCATCCGCGATTCTTCGTAGTAAGTAGATCAATTGATAACATTTAAAACTACCGGAGATTTAAGGATCACGGGTGAAGAAAAAGAAGATAACGGTCATCGATTAACTTCTAACCAACATTTGCAATGTAAGTGAGTCTTTTATCAATAAAATTACAATACTGGTGCACAAATATGCATTAATTCATGCTTCAAGAATGCACAGATAATCACGAGTTAATGTAAACTCATGAAGGACTAACTTAAACCATTTATTAATGATTACTACATCAGCAACTAATAAACATTCTATATGATTAATAGATTAAGTAATAAATAAATTGTTACCAGTCAAATGTACTTTAATGTATAAGTTGAGTAATAATAACATTATATTAACTAATGATTTAAATGTATATGTTAATTACTACAGTGGCCAAAGCTATGCACTTCAACTTCCAGTTGTCAGCTTTAATTAATCTTTAGCTAATGATTTGCAAAGGAAACTGAGGAACTGAGTTATAATATAATATTGTGGTATATTATCTAATTGTCAATGTTTTACTATTTTAAAGGTGAGCTTATTGGAGTGGAATATCTTTCCCAGCAAACTGGTAAAGTTCTGCAGGACTACAAGTTGGCCATTGAAGAGTCAGAGACTACTGAAGTTGGTATAGAGGTGGATGAAGGTTATGCTGAACTTGAGGAGTTTCAGGACATCACTGTCCCCACCTTTGACACTGAACGGACACCTGCTGCCTCTTCACAAGCATCAGTGTCTGCAGCATCTGCAGCATCATTTCCAACTCCTCCAGCAACCAGCCCCACGTCATCACTGTTTGTGGTCCCTCCATCATCAGTGTCATCTCCTGTCAGCAGCTCACTGCACGCTGAATCAACTCTTTCCTGGAGCACATAGCTGTGAGTTTTACTAAAGTATTGATAAAGGTTTCGTATTTGTTATCACACTAACTATAAATTTGTATTTATCACATTGAAAGGCATAAATACAAATTTAAAATAAATATTTACCTTTTTAATGTTGCCCCAGTGGACCGATTATCTGCAGAAACGGATCGTCCAACATTGGAAGAGAACACTTCACATGATGTAAGGGTCCAGTTTATTTTTTATGTACATTTACATGTGTGTAAGCATAATCTGGGTTACATTGGATGTGCTTTCATGTGAATATTTGTATTCACTGATGCTATCAAAAGTTCCTAAATTATCTTTCATTTTAGGATTCGGTTGGACCTGATAATATTGAGGGGTATGGAGCCGTGCAGGACTTGGCAGAGTTTTTGGTTAGCCTCAGAGACCACCGTCTGGCTTTGTCGGGAGAAGAGTGCATCAAGATCATCTCCCTATGGCAGGCATTGGGGGAGTATGACAAGAAAAAGACCATTTACCCACCACGTAACCAAACCAACCTAAAACAGGGACGATTCAGGGCCACTAAGAAGATTGTGGCCCCAGGTGTGGAGAGCAGCAAAAGGTATGTTACGTTTAGTAAACACAGGGTCTACACATTTTTTTATATAAAATATATATATATCTGAAACTGGCTGAAATTTCACCTACAACTTTTTTTGTTTAGTACGGATTTCTAGTTAAATTAGTAAAACCTGACACCTTCATGACTAGCTTATCTTCCTGTAGCCTGTTAAGTTCAAACTTAGCCTGATTACAACATAAATTATTAGTTGTGATTTACGTTTTATTCTGACTATATATATTAGGTTGCTAAGTATGTTACATTGCTATGAACACAGTTCCAACTGTACACTGGAATATTTAATTTAGAAGAAACAAGGCAATCATTTCTTAAATCATTAAAATCATTTTGTATCATGTTGAGTCAAATAATTTGTCTTTTACTGTACTTTAGTAAGTAGCCATGTAATAAGTGGGATAATATGCAGTCATTATTGTGAAAAAAACCTGACAGGCTGACTAACAACACCCTGTAATTATTCCACAACACAGTAGAGAACTGATTTATTGATATGACATTTCAACATCAATCTAAAAACAAAACAAAGAGAGACAACATAACTATGCGCACATATTATAAATTAACATTTAGACTACACAAAGCAAAACAGACAGCATAGGAAAGGTAAAATAAAAATAAGATCACACAATGAAAACAATCTTACATTAATAATATGTATTCTGTTGTAATTTGCAGGTGTTTCGTTGGGGCTCACAGTCCTGCACAGTGGCCTGACTGCAACCGAAGGCCATTTTCACAAGGCTCTGTGCTCTCTACCCAAACGCGGTGCGCTGTGATGGAATGAGGGTGTCCCGCTTCACTGTGGTAGCATGTGCTTACAAGCACATCCAAGATAGATATATAATACAAACGGTATGTTTATGTTTTTTATTATTATTTTGGCTAATATATGAAAAGTCCACTACAGTGGTAAAAACTATTTTTTTATTTACTATTTTTTTTAAGCAAATATGTCATAATTGCACTACTGTGGTAAATGTTTGTCTTTGTTTACTATTAATTCTTATTATTTTCTTAGTCTGATGTCAAAATTGCACTGCAAATGTTTGTTTTGGCTTGATATTTATTATATTTTTACACTGATATGTACAAATTTTATTATTGTGGTAAACATTTTTGGTGTATACTGTACAAAATTGCATTACTGTTCTAAATGTTTTATTGGCTTTAAAATATATATGCAGATTAAAAGGGTTGTTAATATTTGCCCTCACACTATTGTTATTGTTCCTATTTGTATTCTCACAATATTTGTAAATGTATATATATTTGCACTGTTGTTATAATTTTATATAATGACTTTATATTTGCAAATAAAAAGGGTTGTTAATCTTTGCACTCACAATGTTTTTGTGCCTATTTCTCACTGTAATTATAGTTGCAAAAAAAAAACATTTTTTTAAGTATTCCAGTATTACATAACAGTAAAACACACACACAAAGAAACAGGGACTTCCAGAATAAGTCAGAAAATATAATAATATAATATTATACTGTAAAAATAATATATTATACTGAAAAAAAAGTGTCAGTAAGCGCTGCGTTATTCATGTATTTTGTTATGAAAATTCACAAAAACACAAATCATGTATTTTTGCAATGAATAGTCACGTTTTATCTGTCAAATAATTTCGGCTTTTTTTATCCAGCTGGATGCCTTTGTCCATATAAGGTATTTCCTGTAGTGTGCGTCACATAGTGGTCACAGGTTGGTGCTTCTACGAGTCCGGTTTGGACGTTATGCGAGAGAGCGCCCTCCGGCGTCCGGTATGAATGAAACGTACATAAAGTGATTGTTTACCCTGGAAAGTTCCCAAATTAAAGTGCGGGGGACGAATTTACGTTCGATTAAATTACGGGGGATAATGATGATTACGCACGCGTGCATCAGCAGCGTCAAAACGGACACATTCCAGGAATTCCATCACTGGTCGGAGCGGGCCGCGAACTCGCGTACGTGTGCGTCTTTTAGGATCTTTACCTCGACTAATGGGCGCCGGCCTTGGCGCAATGGATAACGCGTCTGACTATGGATCAGAAGATTCTAGGTTCGACTCCTGGCTGGCTCGCTCTGTGCTTGTTTTTCTCCGGCTTATTTTGTTGTTGTGTTTTTTTCTCCAAAGTCCAAAAGAAAAGGCAACTCTCTAGGCATTCTTCTATTTTTTCCAAAAAAAGGCACATTCTGCACACCCATTCCGATGTCTAGGGGAGACACGGACATGCTTTGGTATTGCCATTCATCTCACAAAATGCTGGCTGGTGGGCCAGTTGATTCTAGAATGAACAATTTCATCGCTACTCTGTAACCGCTTTACTACTTTGAAGGGTGCAATGCCATGTGGTTTTGATGTCACAGGCTTGCCATTTTGAAGCCTTATCACTAATTGCCACCTGGACATTGAGAATAATTTGTAATCTGCATTAAACTGAACGAGCGAATAATCAGCATATTAAAAATTGGTCTCACTTTCATTATTAACCTCACAACATGTCAGTTTTGTACCTTGACAGACCGACGATAGGCAGTTTTTCCTCTAGATAACGGTTGCCATGTGTGTTTTCAGATGCATGACACAAGTATTTTCACCTGGACAAGACCTTAATTACCAGTTCGAGGTATAAATTCAGCAATCACAGGATTCTGGCCAAAAAACTGAACCATGTGTGAGTCAACAAACATGTCCCTTGAATGCATGCAACACTATATATTTCAGTAAACCGTCCCTTCGGATGATTCTTGTATTGCCAAATTATTATCACATTGTTACAGTCACACACCAAAAGCAACAGGCCACTACAAAACCCTGCGCCCACACTGGCCACATTTATGGAAAGTGGCCCACAAGCTTGTGGCCAGTTAAAGCTGGCCAGTTCCCATATGGTCTAGCAGTTAGGATTCCTGGTTTTCTCGTACGCAGCCAGGGGTTGACTCCAGTTTTTCCTCTAGATAAAGGTTGCCGTGTGTGTTTTCAAATGGATGACACGAGTATTTTCACTTGGACAAGAGCTTAATTACCAGTTTGAGGAATCAATTCTGCAATCACAGGAATCTGCCCAAATACACTGAACCCCCGGGTTGAGTGAAAAAACAGATTCCCTGAATGCATACAACACTATATAATTCAGAAAACCGTCCTTTTGGATAATTCTTGTTTTGCCAAATTATTATCACATTGTTACAGTCACAGAACTAAAGCAACAGGCCACTACAAGGTCCTGCGCCCACGCTGACCACATGTATGGAAAGTGCGCCAGAAGCCCATGGCCAGTTTAAAGTGTCCAGATCCCATATGGTCTAGCGGTTAGGATTCCTGGTTTTCACCCAGGCGGCCCGGGTTCAACTCCCGGTATGGGAATGCATGCTCCTTTTTGCTTCCCTCCTCAAAAATCCAGCAAATCTTCCTGCACCAGAAGTGACTTTTTGGCCGGCAGTAGAGCTACAGAACCCTGATATGTCGAGGTTCTGACTAGCCCTTAGCCCCTTCGATAGCTCAGCTGGTAGAGCGGAGGACTGTAGGTTGGAGTGTTGGCCATCCTTAGGTCGCTGGTTCAACTCCGGCTCGAAGGAGGTGTTTTTTTCATGTTCCCACCAATGTTTTGGCTTGGAGCTGGCTTTCTCACAGCTGTCAGCAGAGCTTGAATTCGCAGTCCACAATTGGAAGGCAAAAGAGCTTTCCCTGACCGGGAATCGAACCCGGGCCGCGGCGGTGAGAGCGCCGAATCCTAACCACTAGACCACCAGGGATGGATGGTGGGCTCGTGGGCTGGTGGGCAGGAGGGCTGGAGGGCTGGTGGGCTGGTGGGCTGGAGGGCTGGTAGTCTGTTCTCCTGATAACAAGGTGAGAATGAGCAGACATCAATGCTTGCCACCGTCACATCGAAAACCAACAAGTCTGTAACAATCGGGGGTCTTTACTAATGGTGGGCCAGTGGCGCAATGGATAACGCGTCTGACTACGGATCAGAAGATTCTCGGTTCGACTCCTGGCTGGCTCGCTCTGTGCTTGTTTTTCTCCGGCTTATTTTGTTGTTGTGTTTTTTTTCTCCAAAGTCCAAAAGAAAAGGCAACTCTCTAGGCATTCTTCTATTTTTTCCAAAAAAAGGCACATTCTGCACACCCATTCCGATGTCTAGGGGAGACACGGACATGCTTTGGTATTGCCATTCGTCTCACAAAATGCAGGCTGGTGGGCCAGTTGATTCTAGAATAAACAATTTCATCGCTACTCTGTAACCGCTTTACTACTTTGAAGGGTGCAATGCCATGTGGTTTTGATGTCACAGGCTTGCCATTTTGAAGCCTTATCACTAATTGCCACCTGGACATTGAGAATAATTTGTAATCTGCATTAAACTGAACGAGCGAATAATCAGCATATTAAAAATTGGTCTCACTTTCATTATTAACCTCACAACATGTCAGTTTTGTACCTTGACAGACCGACGATAGGCAGTTTTTCCTCTAGATAACGGTTGCCATGTGTGTTTTCAGATGCATGACACAAGTATTTTCACCTGGACAAGACCTTAATTACCAGTTCGAGGTATAAATTCAGCAATCACAGGATTCTGGCCAAAAAACTGAACCATGTGTGAGTCAACAAACATGTCCCTTGAATGCCTGCAACACTATATATTTCAGTAAACCGTCCCTTTGGATGATTCTTGTATTGCCAAATTATTATCACATTGTTACAGTCACACACCAAAAGCAACAGGCCACTACAAAACCTTGCGCCCACACTGGCCACATTTATGGAAAGTGGCCCACAAGCTTGTGGCCAGTTAAAGCTGGCCAGTTCCCATATGGTCTAGCAGTTAGGATTCCTGGTTTTCTTGTACGCAGCCAGGGGTTGACTCCAGTTTTTCCTCTAGATAAAGGTTGCCGTGTGTGTTTTCAAATGGATGACACGAGTATTTTCACTTGGACAAGAGCTTAATTACCAGTTTGAGGAATCAATTCTGCAATCACAGGAATCTGCCCAAATACACTGAACCCCCGGGTTGAGTGAAAAAACAGATTCCCTGAATGCATACAACACTATATAATTCAGAAAACCGTCATTTTGCATAATTCTTGTTTTGCCAAATTATTATCACATTGTTACAGTCACAGAACTAAAGCAACAGGCCACTACAAGGTCCTGCGCCCACGCTGACCACATGTATGGAAAGTGCGCCAGAAGCCCATGGCCAGTTTAAAGTGTCCAAATCCCATATGGTCTAGCGGTTAGGATTCCTGGTTTTCACCCAGGCGGCCCGGGTTCAACTCCCGGTATGGGAATGCATGCTCCTTTTTGCTTCCCTCCTCAAAAATCCAGCAAATCTTCCTGCACCAGAAGTGACTTTTTGGCCAGCAGTAGAGCTACAGAACCCTGATATGTCGAGGTTCTGACTAGCCATTAGCCCCTTCGATAGCTCAGCTGGTAGAGCGGAGGACTGTAGGTTGGAGTGTTGGCCATCCTTAGGTCGCTGGTTCAACTCCGGCTCGAAGGAGGTGTTTTTTTCATGTTCCCACCAATGTTTTGGCTTGGAGCTGGCTTTCTCAAAGCTGTAAGCAGAGCTTGGATTCGCAGTCCACAATTGGAAGGCAAAAGAGCTTTCCCTGACCGGGAATCGAACCCGGGCCGCGGCGGTGAGAGCGCCGAATCCTAACCACTAGACCACCAGGGATGGATGGTGGGCTGGAGAGCTCGTGGGCTGGTGGGCAGGAGGGCTGGAGGGCTCGTGGGCTGGTGGGCTGGTGGGCTGGTGGGCTGGAGGGCTGGTAGTCTGTTCTCCTGATAACAAGGTGAGAATGAGCAGACATCAATGCTTGCCACCGTCACATCGAAAACCAACAAGTCTGTAACAATCGGGGGTCTTTACTTTTGGTGGGCCAGTGGCGCAATGGATAACGCATCTGACTACGGATCAGAAGATTCTAGGTTCGACTCCTGGCTGGCTCGCTCTGTGCTTGTTTTTCTCCGGCTTATTTTGTTGTTGTGTTTTTTTCTCCAAAGTCCAAAAGAAAAGGCAACTCTCTAGGCATTCTTCTATTTTTTCCAAAAAAAGGCACATTCTGCACACCCATTCCGATGTCTAGGGGAGACACGGACATGCTTTGGTATTGCCATTCGTCTCACAAAATGCAGGCTGGTGGGCCAGTTGATTCTAGAATGAACAATTTCATCGCTACTCTGTAACCGCTTTACTACTTTGAAGGGTGCAATGCCATGTGGTTTTGATGTCACAGGCTTGCCATTTTGAAGACTTATCACTAATTGCCACCTGGACATTGAGAATAATTTGTAATCTGCATTAAACTGAACGAGCGAATAATCAGCATATTAAAAATTGGTCTCACTTTCATTATTAACCTCACAACATGTCAGTTTTGTACCTTGACAGACCGACGATAGGCAGTTTTTCCTCTAGATAATGGTTGCCATGTGTGTTTTCAGATGCATGACACAAGTATTTTCACCTGGACAAGACCTTAATTACCAGTTCGAGGTATAAATTCAGCAATCACAGGATTCTGGCCAAAAGACTGAACCATGTGTGAGTCAACAAACATGTCCCTTGAATGCATGCAACACTATATATTTCAGTAAACCGTCCCTTCGGATGATTCTTGTATTGCCAAATTATTATCACATTGTTACAGTCACACACCAAAAGCAACAGGCCACTACAAAACCTTGCGCCCACACTGGCCACATTTATGGAAAGTGGCCCACAAGCTTGTGGCCAGTTAAAGCTGGCCAGTTCCCATATGGTCTAGCAGTTAGGATTCCTGGTTTTCTTGTACGCAGCCAGGGGTTGACTCCAGTTTTTCCTCTAGATAAAGGTTGCCGTGTGTGTTTTCAAATGGATGACACGAGTATTTTCACTTGGACAAGAGCTTAATTACCAGTTTGAGGAATCAATTCTGCAATCACAGGAATCTGCCCAAATACACTGAACCCCCGGGTTGAGTGAAAAAACAGATTCCCTGAATGCATACAACACTATATAATTCAGAAAACCGTCATTTTGCATAATTCTTGTTTTGCCAAATTATTATCACATTGTTACAGTCACAGAACTAAAGCAACAGGCCACTACAAGGTCCTGCGCCCACGCTGACCACATGTATGGAAAGTGCGCCAGAAGCCCATGGCCAGTTTAAAGTGTCCAAATCCCATATGGTCTAGCGGTTAGGATTCCTGGTTTTCACCCAGGCGGCCCGGGTTCAACTCCCGGTATGGGAATGCATGCTCCTTTTTGCTTCCCTCCTCAAAAATCCAGCAAATCTTCCTGCACCAGAAGTGACTTTTTGGCCAGCAGTAGAGCTACAGAACCCTGATATGTCGAGGTTCTGACTAGCCATTAGCCCCTTCGATAGCTCAGCTGGTAGAGCGGAGGACTGTAGGTTGGAGTGTTGGCCATCCTTAGGTCGCTGGTTCAACTCCGGCTCGAAGGAGGTGTTTTTTTCATGTTCCCACCAATGTTTTGGCTTGGAGCTGGCTTTCTCACAGCTGTAAGCAGAGCTTGGATTCGCAGTCCACAATTGGAAGGCAAAAGAGCTTTCCCTGACCGGGAATCGAACCCGGGCCGCGGCGGTGAGAGCGCCGAATCCTAACCACTAGACCACCAGGGATGGATGGTGGGCTGGAGAGCTCGTGGGCTGGTGGGCAGGAGGGCTGGAGGGCTCGTGGGCTGGTGGGCTGGTGGGCTGGTGGGCTGGAGGGCTGGTAGTCTGTTCTCCTGATAACAAGGTGAGAATGAGCAGACATCAATGCTTGCCACCGTCACATCGAAAACCAACAAGTCTGTAACAATCGGGGGTCTTTACTTTTGGTGGGCCAGTGGCGCAATGGATAACGCATCTGACTACGGATCAGAAGATTCTAGGTTCGACTCCTGGCTGGCTCGCTCTGTGCTTGTTTTTCTCCGGCTTATTTTGTTGTTGTGTTTTTTTCTCCAAAGTCCAAAAGAAAAGGCAACTCTCTAGGAATTCTTCTATTTTTTCCAAAAAAAGGCACATTCTGCACACCCATTCCGATGTCTAGGGGAGACACGGACATGCTTTGGTATTGCCATTCGTCTCACAAAATGCAGGCTGGTGGGCCAGTTGATTCTAGAATGAACAATTTCATCGCTACTCTGTAACCGCTTTACTACTTTGAAGGGTGCAATGCCATGTGGTTTTGATGTCACAGGCTTGCCATTTTGAAGACTTATCACTAATTGCCACCTGGACATTGAGAATAATTTGTAATCTGCATTAAACTGAACGAGCGAATAATCAGCATATTAAAAATTGGTCTCACTTTCATTATTAACCTCACAACATGTCAGTTTTGTACCTTGACAGACCGACGATAGGCAGTTTTTCCTCTAGATAACGGTTGCCATGTGTGTTTTCAGATGCATGACACAAGTATTTTCACCTGGACAAGACCTTAATTACCAGTTCGAGGTATAAATTCAGCAATCACAGGATTCTGGCCAAAAAACTGAACCATGTGTGAGTCAACAAACATGTCCCTTGAATGCATGCAACACTATATATTTCAGTAAACCGTCCCTTCGGATGATTCTTGTATTGCCAAATTATTATCACATTGTTACAGTCACACACCAAAAGCAACAGGCCACTACAAAACCCTGCGCCCACACTGGCCACATTTATGGAAAGTGGCCCACAAGCTTGTGGCCAGTTAAAGCTGGCCAGTTCCCATATGGTCTAGCAGTTAGGATTCCTGGTTTTCTCGTACGCAGCCAGGGGTTGACTCCAGTTTTTCCTCTAGATAAATGTTGCCGTGTGTGTTTTCAAATGGATGACACGAGTATTTTCACTTGGACAAGAGCTTAATTACCAGTTTGAGGAATCAATTCTGCAATCACAGGAATCTGCCCAAATACACTGAACCCCCGGGTTGAGTGAAAAAACAGATTCCCTGAATGCATACAACACTATATAATTCAGAAAACCGTCCTTTTGGATAATTCTTGTTTTGCCAAATTATTATCACATTGTTACAGTCACAGAACTAAAGCAACAGGCCACTACAAGGTCCTGCGCCCACGCTGACCACATGTATGGAAAGTGCGCCAGAAGCCCATGGCCAGTTTAAAGTGTCCAGATCCCATATGGTCTAGCGGTTAGGATTCCTGGTTTTCACCCAGGCGGCCCGGGTTCAACTCCCGGTATGGGAATGCATGCTCCTTTTTGCTTCCCTCCTCAAAAATCCAGCAAATCTTCCTGCACCAGAAGTGACTTTTTGGCCAGCAGTAGAGCTACAGAACCCTGATATGTCGAGGTTCTGACTAGCCCTTAGCCCCTTCGATAGCTCAGCTGGTAGAGCGGAGGACTGTAGGTTGGAGTGTTGGCCATCCTTAGGTCGCTGGTTCAACTCCGGCTCGAAGGAGGTGTTTTTTTCATGTTCCCACCAATGTTTTGGCTTGGAGCTGGCTTTCTCACATCTGTCAGCAGAGCTTGAATTCGCAGTCCACAATTGGAAGGCAAAAGAGCTTTCCCTGACCGGGAATCGAACCCGGGCCGCGGCGGTGAGAGCGCCGAATCCTAACCACTAGACCACCAGGGAGGGATGGTGGGCTGGAGGGCTCGTGGGCTGCTGGGGTGGTGGGCTGGAGGGCTGGTAGTCTGTTCTCCTGATAACAAGGTGAGAATGAGCAGACATCAATGCTTGCCACCGTCACATCGAAAACCAACAAGTCTGTAACAATCGGGGGTCTTTACTAATGGTGGGCCAGTGGCGCAATGGATAACGCGTCTGACTACGGATCAGAAGATTCTCGGTTCGACTCCTGGCTGGCTCGCTCTGTGCTTGTTTTTCTCCGGCTTATTTTGTTGTTGTGTTTTTTTTCTCCAAAGTCCAAAAGAAAAGGCAACTCTCTAGGCATTCTTCTATTTTTTCCAAAAAAAGGCACATTCTGCACACCCATTCCGATGTCTAGGGGAGACACGGACATGCTTTGGTATTGCCATTCGTCTCACAAAATGCAGGCTGGTGGGCCAGTTGATTCTAGAATAAACAATTTCATCGCTACTCTGTAACCGCTTTACTACTTTGAAGGGTGCAATGCCATGTGGTTTTGATGTCACAGGCTTGCCATTTTGAAGCCTTATCACTAATTGCCACCTGGACATTGAGAATAATTTGTAATCTGCATTAAACTGAACGAGCGAATAATCAGCATATTAAAAATTGGTCTCACTTTCATTATTAACCTCACAACATGTCAGTTTTGTACCTTGACAGACCGACGATAGGCAGTTTTTCCTCTAGATAACGGTTGCCATGTGTGTTTTCAGATGCATGACACAAGTATTTTCACCTGGACAAGACCTTAATTACCAGTTCGAGGTATAAATTCAGCAATCACAGGATTCTGGCCAAAAAACTGAACCATGTGTGAGTCAACAAACATGTCCCTTGAATGCCTGCAACACTATATATTTCAGTAAACCGTCCCTTTGGATGATTCTTGTATTGCCAAATTATTATCACATTGTTACAGTCACACACCAAAAGCAACAGGCCACTACAAAACCTTGCGCCCACACTGGCCACATTTATGGAAAGTGGCCCACAAGCTTGTGGCCAGTTAAAGCTGGCCAGTTCCCATATGGTCTAGCAGTTAGGATTCCTGGTTTTCTTGTACGCAGCCAGGGGTTGACTCCAGTTTTTCCTCTAGATAAAGGTTGCCGTGTGTGTTTTCAAATGGATGACACGAGTATTTTCACTTGGACAAGAGCTTAATTACCAGTTTGAGGAATCAATTCTGCAATCACAGGAATCTGCCCAAATACACTGAACCCCCGGGTTGAGTGAAAAAACAGATTCCCTGAATGCATACAACACTATATAATTCAGAAAACCGTCATTTTGCATAATTCTTGTTTTGCCAAATTATTATCACATTGTTACAGTCACAGAACTAAAGCAACAGGCCACTACAAGGTCCTGCGCCCACGCTGACCACATGTATGGAAAGTGCGCCAGAAGCCCATGGCCAGTTTAAAGTGTCCAAATCCCATATGGTCTAGCGGTTAGGATTCCTGGTTTTCACCCAGGCGGCCCGGGTTCAACTCCCGGTATGGGAATGCATGCTCCTTTTTGCTTCCCTCCTCAAAAATCCAGCAAATCTTCCTGCACCAGAAGTGACTTTTTGGCCAGCAGTAGAGCTACAGAACCCTGATATGTCGAGGTTCTGACTAGCCATTAGCCCCTTCGATAGCTCAGCTGGTAGAGCGGAGGACTGTAGGTTGGAGTGTTGGCCATCCTTAGGTCGCTGGTTCAACTCCGGCTCGAAGGAGGTGTTTTTTTCATGTTCCCACCAATGTTTTGGCTTGGAGCTGGCTTTCTCACAGCTGTAAGCAGAGCTTGGATTCGCAGTCCACAATTGGAAGGCAAAAGAGCTTTCCCTGACCGGGAATCGAACCCGGGCCGCGGCGGTGAGAGCGCCGAATCCTAACCACTAGACCACCAGGGATGGATGGTGGGCTGGAGGGCTCGTGGGCTGGTGGGCAGGAGGGCTGGAGGGCTCGTGGGCTGGTGGGCTGGTGGGCTGGAGGGCTGGTAGTCTGTTCTCCTGATAACAAGGTGAGAATGAGCAGACATCAATGCTTGCCACCGTCACATCGAAAACCAACAAGTCTGTAACAATCGGGGGTCTTTACTTTTGGTGGGCCAGTGGCGCAATGGATAACGCATCTGACTACGGATCAGAAGATTCTAGGTTCGACTCCTGGCTGGCTCGCTCTGTGCTTGTTTTTCTCCGGCTTATTTTGTTGTTGTGTTTTTTTCTCCAAAGTCCAAAAGAAAAGGCAACTCTCTAGGCATTCTTCTATTTTTTCCAAAAAAAGGCACATTCTGCACACCCATTCCGATGTCTAGGGGAGACACGGACATGCTTTGGTATTGCCATTCGTCTCACAAAATGCAGGCTGGTGGGCCAGTTGATTCTAGAATGAACAATTTCATTGCTACTCTGTAACCGCTTTACTACTTTGAAGGGTGCAATGCCATGTGGTTTTGATGTCACAGGCTTGCCATTTTGAAGACTTATCACTAATTGCCACCTGGACATTGAGAATAATTTGTAATCTGCATTAAACTGAACGAGCGAATAATCAGCATATTAAAAATTGGTCTCACTTTCATTATTAACCTCACAACATGTCAGTTTTGTACCTTGACAGACCGACGATAGGCAGTTTTTCCTCTAGATAATGGTTGCCATGTGTTTTTTCAGATGCATGACACAAGTATTTTCACCTGGACAAGACCTTAATTACCAGTTCGAGGTATAAATTCAGCAATCACAGGATTCTGGCCAAAAGACTGAACCATGTGTGAGTCAACAAACATGTCCCTTGAATGCATGCAACACTATATATTTCAGTAAACCGTCCCTTCGGATGATTCTTGTATTGCCAAATTATTATCACATTGTTACAGTCACACACCAAAAGCAACAGGCCACTACAAAACCTTGCGCCCACACTGGCCACATTTATGGAAAGTGGCCCACAAGCTTGTGGCCAGTTAAAGCTGGCCAGTTCCCATATGGTCTAGCAGTTAGGATTCCTGGTTTTCTTGTACGCAGCCAGGGGTTGACTCCAGTTTTTCCTCTAGATAAAGGTTGCCGTGTGTGTTTTCAAATGGATGACACGAGTATTTTCACTTGGACAAGAGCTTAATTACCAGTTTGAGGAATCAATTCTGCAATCACAGGAATCTGCCCAAATACACTGAACCCCCGGGTTGATTGAAAAAACAGATTCCCTGAATGCATACAACACTATATAATTCAGAAAACCGTCATTTTGCATAATTCTTGTTTTGCCAAATTATTATCACATTGTTACAGTCACAGAACTAAAGCAACAGGCCACTACAAGGTCCTGCGCCCACGCTGACCACATGTATGGAAAGTGCGCCAGAAGCCCATGGCCAGTTTAAAGTGTCCAAATCCCATATGGTCTAGCGGTTAGGATTCCTGGTTTTCACCCAGGCGGCCCGGGTTCAACTCCCGGTATGGGAATGCATGCTCCTTTTTGCTTCCCTCCTCAAAAATCCATCAAATCTTCCTGCACCAGAAGTGACTTTTTGGCCAGCAGTAGAGCTACAGAACCCTGATATGTCGAGGTTCTGATCCAGCAAATCTTCCTGCACCAGAAGTGACTTTTTGGCCAGCAGTAGAGCTACAGAACCCTGATATGTCGAGGTTCTGACTAGCCCTCAGCCCCTTCGATAGCTCAGCTGGTAGAGCGGAGGACTGTAGGTTGGAGTGTTGGCCATCCTTAGGTCGCTGGTTCAACTCCGGCTCGAAGGAGGTGTTTTTTTTCATGTTCCCACCAATGTTTTGGCTTGGAGCTGGCTTTCTCACAGCTGTCAGCAGAGCTTGAATTCGCAGTCCACAATTGGAAGGAAAAAGAGCTTTCCCTGACCGGGAATCGAACCCGGGCCGCGGCGGTGAGAGCGCCGAATCCTAACCACTAGACCACCAGGGATGGATGGTGGGCTCGTGGGCTGGTGGGCAGGAGGGCTGGAGGGCTCGTGGGCTGGTGGGCTGGTGGGCTGGTGGGCTGGAGGGCTGGTAGTCTGTTCTCCTGATAACAAGGTGAGAATGAGCAGACATCAATGCTTGCCACCGTCACATCGAAAACCAACAAGTCTGTAACAATCGGGTGTCTTTACTAATGGTGGGCCAGTGGCGCAATGGATAACTCGTCTGACTACGGATCAGAAGATTCTAGGTTCGACTCCTGGCTGGCTCGCTCTGTGCTTGTTTTTCTCCGGCTTATTTTGTTGTTGTGTTTTTTTTCTCCAAAGTCCAAAAGAAAAGGCAACTCTCTAGGCATTCTTCTATTTTTTCCAAAAAAAGGCACATTCTGCACACCCATTCCGATGTCTAGGGGAGACACGGACATGCTTTGGTATTGCCATTCGTCTCACAAAATGCAGGCTGGTGGGCCAGTTGATTCTAGAAAGAACAATTTCATCGCTACTCTGTAACCGCTTTACTACTTTGAAGGGTGCAATGCCATGTGGTTTTGATGTCACAGGCTTGCCATTTTGAAGCCTTATCACTAATTGCCACCTGGACATTGAGAATAATTTGTAATCTGCATTAAACTGAACGAGCGAATAATCAGCAATTTTGCGGATTAAAAATTGGTCTCACTTTCATTATTAACCTCACAACATGTCAGTTTTGTACCTTGACAGACCGACGATAGGCAGTTTTTCCTCTAGATAACGGTTGCCATGTGTGTTTTCAGATGCATGACACAAGTATTTTCACCTGGACAAGACCTTAATTACCAGTTCGAGGTATAAATTCAGCAATCACAGGATTCTGGCCAAAAAACTGAACCATGTGTGAGTCAACAAACATGTCCCTTGAATGCATGCAACACTATATATTTCAGTAAACCGTCCCTTCGGATGATTCTTGTATTGCCAAATTATTATCACATTGTTACAGTCACACACCAAAAGCAACAGGCCACTACAAAACCCTGCGCCCACACTGGCCACATTTATGGAAAGTGGCCCACAAGCTTGTGGCCAGTTAAAGCTGGCCAGTTCCCATATGGTCTAGCAGTTAGGATTCCTGGTTTTCTCGTACGCAGCCAGGGGTTGACTCCAGTTTTTCCTCTAGATAAAGGTTGCCGTGTGTGTTTTCAAATGGATGACACAAGTATTTTCACTTGGACAAGAGCTTAATTACCAGTTTGAGGAATCAATTCTGCAATCACAGGAATCTGCCCAAATACACTGAACCCCCGGGTTGAGTGAAAAAACTGATTCCCTGAATGCATACAACACTATATAATTCAGAAAACCGTCCTTTTGGACAATTCTTGTTTTGCCAAATTATTATCACATTGTTACAGTCACAGAACTAAAGCAACAGGCCACTACAAGGTCCTGCGCCCACGCTGACCACATGTATGGAAAGTGCGCCAGAAGCCCATGGCCAGTTTAAAGTGTCCAGATCCCATATGGTCTAGCGGTTAGGATTCCTGGTTTTCACCCAGGCGGCCCGGGTTCAACTCCCGGTATGGAAATGCCCGTCCTTTTTGCTTCCCTCCTCAAAAATCCAGCAAATCTTCCTGCACCAGAAGTGACTTTTTGGCCAGCAGTAGAGCTACAGAACCCTGATATGTCGAGGTTCTGACTAGCCCTTAGCCCCTTCGATAGCTCAGCTGGTAGAGCGGAGGACTGTAGGTTGGAGTGTTGGCCATCCTTAGGTCGCTGGTTCAACTCCGGCTCGAAGGAGGTGTTTTTTTCATGTTCCCACCAATGTTTTGGCTTGGAGCTGGCTTTCTCACAGCTGTCAGCAGAGCTTGAATTCGCAGTCCACAATTGGAAGGCAAAAGAGCTTTCCCTGACCGGGAATCGAACCCGGGCCGCGGCGGTGAGAACGCCGAATTCTAACCACTAGACCACCAGGGAGGGATGGTGGGCTGTAGGGCTCGTGGGCTGGAGGGCTCGTGGGCTGCTGGGCTGGTGGGCTGGAGGGCTGGAGGGCTGGAGGGCTGGTAGTCTGTTCTCCTGATAACAAGGTGAGAATGAGCAGACATCAATGCTTGCCACCGTCACATCGAAAACCAACAAGTCTGTAACAATCGGGGGTCTTTACTTTTGGTGGGCCAGTGGCGCAATGGATAACGCGTCTGACTACGGATCAGAAGATTCTAGGTTCGACTCCTGGCTGGCTCGCTCTGTGCTTGTTTTTCTCCGGCTTATTTTGTTGTTGTGTTTTTTTTCTCCAAAGTCCAAAAGAAAAGGCAACTCTCTAGGCATTCTTCTATTTTTTCCAAAAAAAGGCACATTCTGCACACCCATTCCGATGTCTAGGGGAGACACGGACATGCAGTCTCACAAAATGCAGGCTGGTGGGCCAGTTGATTCTAGAATGAACAATTTCATCGCTACTCTGTAACCGCTTTACTACTTTGAAGGGTGCAATGCCATGTGGTTTTGATGTCACAGGCTTGCCATTTTGAAGCCTTATCACTAATTGCCACCTGGACATTGAGAATAATTTGTAATCTGCATTAAACTGAACGAGCGAATAATCAGCATATTAAAAATTGGTCTCACTTTCATTATTAACCTCACAACATGTCAGTTTTGTACCTTGACAGACCGACGATAGGCAGTTTTTCCTCTAGATAACGGTTGCCATGTGTGTTTTCAGATGCATGACACAAGTATTTTCACCTGGACAAGACCTTAATTACCAGTTCGAGGTATAAATTCAGCAATCACAGGATTCTGGCCAAAAAACTGAACCATGTGTGAGTCAACAAACATGTCCCTTGAATGCATGCAACACTATATATTTCAGTAAACCGTCCCTTCGGATGATTCTTGTATTGCCAAATTATTATCACATTGTTACAGTCACACACCAAAAGCAACAGGCCACTACAAAACCCTGCGCCCACACTGGCCACATTTATGGAAAGTGGCCCACAAGCTTGTGGCCAGTTAAAGCTGGCCAGTTCCCATATGGGCTGGAGGGCTCGTGGGCTGGTGGGCAGGAGGGCTGGAGGGCTGGTGGGCTGGTGGGCTGGTGGGCTGGTGGGCTGGAGGGCTGGTGGGCTGGAGGGCTGGAGGGCTGGTGGGCTGGAGGGCTGGTGGGCTGGAGGGCTGGTGGGCTGGAGGGCTGGTAGTCTGTTCTCCTGATAACAAGGTGAGAATGAGCAGACATCAATGCTTGCCACCGTCACATCGAAAACCAACAAGTCTGTAACAATCGGGGGTCTTTACTAATGGTGGGCCAGTGGCGCAATGGATAACGCGTCTGACTACGGATCAGAAGATTCTAGGTTCGACTCCTGGCTGGCTCGCTCTGTGCTTGTTTTTCTCCGGCTTATTTTGTTGTTGTGTTTTTTTTCTCCAAAGTCCAAAAGAAAAGGCAACTCTCTAGGCATTCTTCTATTTTTTTCAAAAAAAGGCACATTCTGCACACCCATTCCGATGTCTAGGGGAGACACGGACATGCTTTGGTATTGCCATTCGTCTCACAAAATGCAGGCTGGTGGGCCAGTTGATTCTAGAAAGAACAATTTCATCGCTACTCTGTAACCGCTTTACTACTTTGAAGGGTGCAATGCCATGTGGTTTTGATGTCACAGGCTTGCCATTTTGAAGCCTTATCACTAATTGCCACCTGGACATTGAGAATAATTTGTAATCTGCATTAAACTGAACGAGCGAATAATCAGCAATTTTGCGGATTAAAAATTGGTCTCACTTTCATTATTAACCTCACAACATGTCAGTTTTGTACCTTGACAGAAACCGTCCCTTCGGATGATTCTTGTATTGCCAAATTATTATCACATTGTTACAGTCACACACCAAAAGCAACAGGCCACTACAAAACCCTGCGCCCACACTGGCCACATTTATGGAAAGTGGCCCACAAGCTTGTGGCCAGTTAAAGCTGGCCAGTTCCCATATGGTCTAGCAGTTAGGATTCCTGGTTTTCTCGTACGCAGCCAGGGGTTGACTCCAGTTTTTCCTCTAGATAAAGGTTGCCGTGTGTGTTTTCAAATGGATGACACGAGTATTTTCACTTGGACAAGAGCTTAATTACCAGTTTGAGGAATCAATTCTGCAATCACAGGAATCTGCCCAAATACACTGAACCCCCGGGTTGAGTGAAAAAACAGATTCCCTGAATGCATACAACACTATATAATTCAGAAAACCGTCCTTTTGGATAATTCTTGTTTTGCCAAATTATTATCACATTGTTACAGTCACAGAACTAAAGCAACAGGCCACTACAAGGTCCTGCGCCCACGCTGACCACATGTATGGAAAGTGCGCCAGAAGCCCATGGCCAGTTTAAAGTGTCCAGATCCCATATGGTCTAGCGGTTAGGATTCCTGGTTTTCACCCAGGCGGCCCGGGTTCAACTCCCGGTATGGGAATGCATGCTCCTTTTTGCTTCCCTCCTCAAAAATCCAGCAAATCTTCCTGCACCAGAAGTGACTTTTTGGCCAGCAGTAGAGCTACAGAACCCTGATATGTCGAGGTTCTGACTAGCCCTTAGCCCCTTTGATAGCTCAGCTGGTAGAGCGGAGGACTGTAGGTTGGAGTGTTGGCCATCCTTAGGTCGCTGGTTCAACTCCGGCTCGAAGGAGGTGTTTTTTTCATGTTCCCACCAATGTTTTGGCTTGGAGCTGGCTTTCTCACATCTGTCAGCAGAGCTTGAATTCGCAGTCCACAATTGGAAGGCAAAAGAGCTTTCCCTGACCGGGAATCGAACCCGGGCCGCGGCGGTGAGAGCGCCGAATCCTAACCACTAGACCACCAGGGAGGGATGGTGGGCTGGAGGGCTCGTGGGCTGCTGGGCTGGTGGGCTGGAGGGCTGGTAGTCTGTTCTCCTGATAACAAGGTGAGAATGAGCAGACATCAATGCTTGCCACCGTCACATCGAAAACCAACAAGTCTGTAACAATCGGGGGTCTTTACTTTTGGTGGGCCAGTGGCGCAATGGATAACGCGTCTGACTACGGATCAGAAGATTCTAGGTTCGACTCCTGGCTGGCTCGCTCTGTGCTTGTTTTTCTCCGGCTTATTTTGTTGTTGTGTTTTTTTTTCTTCAAAGTCCAAAAGAAAAGGCAACTCTCTAGGCATTCTTCTATTTTTTCCAAAAAAAGGCACATTCTGCACACCCATTCCGATGTCTAGGGGAGACACGGACATGCTTTGGTATTGCCATTCGTCTCACAAAATGCAGGCTGGTGGGCCAGTTGATTCTAGAATGAACAATTTCATCGCTACTCTGTAACCGCTTTACTACTTTGAAGGGTGCAATGCCATGTGGTTTTGATGTCACAGGCTTGCCATTTTGAAGCCTTATCACTAATTGCCACCTGGACATTGAGAATAATTTGTAATCTGCATTAAACTGAACGAGCGAATAATCAGCATATTAAAAATTGGTCTCACTTTCATTATTAACCTCACAACATGTCAGTTTTGTACCTTGACAGACCGACGATAGGCAGTTTTTCCTCTAGATAACGGTTGCCATGTGTGTTTTCAGATGCATGACACAAGTATTTTCACCTGGACAAGACCTTAATTACCAGTTCGAGGTATAAATTCAGCAATCACAGGATTCTGGCCAAAAAACTGAACCTTGTGTGAGTCAACAAACATGTCCCTTGAATGCATGCAACACTATATATTTCAGTAAACCGTCCCTTCGGATGATTCTTGTATTGCCAAATTATTATCACATTGTTACAGTCACACACCAAAAGCAACAGGCCACTACAAAACCCTGCGCCCACACTGGCCACATTTATGGAAAGTGGCCCACAAGCTTGTGGCCAGTTAAAGCTGGCCAGTTCCCATATGGTCTAGCAGTTAGGATTCCTGGTTTTCTCGTACGCAGCCAGGGGTTGACTCCAGTTTTTCCTCTAGATAAAGGTTGCCGTGTGTGTTTTCAAATGGATGACACGAGTATTTTCACTTGGACAAGAGCTTAATTACCAGTTTGAGGAATCAATTCTGCAATCACAGGAATCTGCCCAAATACACTGAACCCCCGGGTTGAGTGAAAAAACAGATTCCCTGAATGCATACAACACTATATAATTCAGAAAACCGTCCTTTTGGATAATTCTTGTTTTGCCAAATTATTATCACATTGTTACAGTCACAGAACTAAAGCAACAGGCCACTACAAGGTCCTGCGCCCACGCTGACCACATGTATGGAAAGTGCGCCAGAAGCCCATGGCCAGTTTAAAGTGTCCAGATCCCATATGGTCTAGCGGTTAGGATTCCTGGTTTTCACCCAGGCGGCCCGGGTTCAACTCCCGGTATGGGAATGCATGCTGCTTTTTGCTTCCCTCCTCAAAAATCCAGCAAATCTTCCTGCACCAGAAGTGACTTTTTGGCCAGCAGTAGAGCTACAGAACCCTGATATGTCGAGGTTCTGACTAGCCCTTAGCCCCTTCGATAGCTCAGCTGGTAGAGCGGAGGACTGTAGGTTGGAGTGTTGGCCATCCTTAGGTCGCTGGTTCAACTCCGGCTCGAAGGAGGTGTTTTTTTCATGTTCCCACCAATGTTTTGGCTTGGAGCTGGCTTTCTCACATCTGTCAGCAGAGCTTGAATTCGCAGTCCACAATTGGAAGGCAAAAGAGCTTTCCCTGACCGGGAATCGAACCCGGGCCGCGGCGGTGAGAGCGCCGAATCCTAACCACTAGACCACCAGGGAGGGATGGTGGGCTGGAGGGCTCGTGGGCTGCTGGGCTGGTGGGCTGGAGGGCTGGAGGGCTGGAGGGCTGGTAGTCTGTTCTCCTTATAACAAGGTGAGAATGAGCAGACATCAATGCTTGCCACCGTCACATCGAAAACCAACAAGTCTGTAACAATCGGGGGTCTTTACTTTTGGTGGGCCAGTGGCGCAATGGATAACGCGTCTGACTACGGATCAGAAGATTCTAGGTTCGACTCCTGGCTGGCTCGCTCTGTGCTTGTTTTTCTCCGGCTTATTTTGTTGTTGTGTTTTTTTTTCTCCAAAGTCCAAAAGAAAAGGCAACTCTCTAGGCATTCTTCTATTTTTTCCAAAAAAAGGCACATTCTGCACACCCATTCCGATGTCTAGGGGAGACACGGACATGCAGTCTCACAAAATGCAGGCTGGTGGGCCAGTTGATTCTAGAATGAACAATTTCATCGCTACTCTGTAACCGCTTTACTACTTTGAAGGGTGCAATGCCATGTGGTTTTGATGTCACAGGCTTGCCATTTTGAAGCCTTATCACTAATTGCCACCTGGACATTGAGAATAATTTGTAATCTGCATTAAACTGAACGAGCGAATAATCAGCATATTAAAAATTGGTCTCACTTTCATTATTAACCTCACAACATGTCAGTTTTGTACCTTGACAGACCGACGATAGGCAGTTTTTCCTCTAGATAACGGTTGCCATGTGTGTTTTCAGATGCATGACACAAGTATTTTCACCTGGACAAGACCTTAATTACCAGTTCGAGGTATAAATTCAGCAATCACAGGATTCTGGCCAAAAAACTGAACCATGTGTGAGTCAACAAACATGTCCCTTGAATGCATGCAACACTATATATTTCAGTAAACCGTCCCTTCGGATGATTCTTGTATTGCCAAATTATTATCACATTGTTACAGTCACACACCAAAAGCAACAGGCCACTACAAAACCCTGCGCCCACACTGGCCACATTTATGGAAAGTGGCCCACAAGCTTGTGGCCAGTTAAAGCTGGCCAGTTCCCATATGGGCTGGAGGGCTCGTGGGCTGGTGGGCAGGAGGGCTGGAGGGCTGGTGGGCTGGTGGGCTGGTGGGCTGGTGGGCTGGTGGGCTGGTGGGCTGGTGGGCTGGTGGGCTGGTGGGCTGGAGGGCTGGTAGTCTGTTCTCCTGATAACAAGGTGAGAATGAGCAGACATCAATGCTTGCCACCGTCACATCGAAAACCAACAAGTCTGTAACAATCGGGGGTCTTTACTAATGGTGGGCCAGTGGCGCAATGGATAACGCGTCTGACTACGGATCAGAAGATTCTAGGTTCGACTCCTGGCTGGCTCGCTCTGTGCTTGTTTTTCTCCGGCTTATTTTGTTGTTGTGTTTTTTTTCTCCAAAGTCCAAAAGAAAAGGCAACTCTCTAGGCATTCTTCTATTTTTTTCAAAAAAAGGCACATTCTGCACACCCATTCCGATGTCTAGGGGAGACACGGACATGCTTTGGTATTGCCATTCGTCTCACAAAATGCAGGCTGGTGGGCCAGTTGATTCTAGAAAGAACAATTTCATCGCTACTCTGTAACCGCTTTACTACTTTGAAGGGTGCAATGCCATGTGGTTTTGATGTCACAGGCTTGCCATTTTGAAGCCTTATCACTAATTGCCACCTGGACATTGAGAATAATTTGTAATCTGCATTAAACTGAACGAGCGAATAATCAGCAATTTTGCGGATTAAAAATTGGTCTCACTTTCATTATTAACCTCACAACATGTCAGTTTTGTACCTTGACAGACCGACGATAGGCAGTTTTTCCTCTAGATAACGGTTGCCATGTGTGTTTTCAGATGCATGACACAAGTATTTTCACCTGGACAAGACCTTAATTACCAGTTCGAGGTATAAATTCAGCAATCACAGGATTCTGGCCAAAAAACTGAACCATGTGTGAGTCAACAAACATGTCCCTTGAATGCATGCAACACTATATATTTCAGTAAACCGTCCCTTCGGATGATTCTTGTATTGCCAAATTATTATCACATTGTTACAGTCACACACCAAAAGCAACAGGCCACTACAAAACCCTGCGCCCACACTGGCCACATTTATGGAAAGTGGCCCACAAGCTTGTGGCCAGTTAAAGCTGGCCAGTTCCCATATGGTCTAGCAGTTAGGATTCCTGGTTTTCTCGTACGCAGCCAGGGGTTGACTCCAGTTTTTCCTCTAGATAAAGGTTGCCGTGTGTGTTTTCAAATGGATGACACGAGTATTTTCACTTGGACAAGAGCTTAATTACCAGTTTGAGGAATCAATTCTGCAATCACAGGAATCTGCCCAAATACACTGAACCCCCGGGTTGAGTGAAAAAACAGATTCCCTGAATGCATACAACACTATATAATTCAGAAAACCGTCCTTTTGGATAATTCTTGTTTTGCCAAATTATTATCACATTGTTACAGTCACAGAACTAAAGCAACAGGCCACTACAAGGTCCTGCGCCCACGCTGACCACATGTATGGAAAGTGCGCCAGAAGCCCATGGCCAGTTTAAAGTGTCCAAATCCCATACGGTCTAGCGGTTAGGATTCCTGGTTTTCACCCAGGCGGCCCGGGTTCAACTCCCGGTATGGGAATGCATGCTCCTTTTTGCTTCCCTCCTCAAAAATCTAGCAAATCTTCCTGCACCAGAAGTGACTTTTTGGCCAGCAGTAGAGCTACAGAACCCTGATATGTCGAGGTTCTGACTAGCCCTTATCCCCTTCGATAGCTCAGCTGGTAGAGCGGAGGACTGTAGGTTGGAGTGTTGGCCATCCTTAGGTCGCTGGTTCAACTCCGGCTCGAAGGAGGTGTTTTTTTCATGTTCCCACCAATGTTTTGGCTTGGAGCTGGCTTTCTCACAGCTGTCAGCAGAGCTTGAATTCGCAGTCCACAATTGGAAGGCAAAAGAGCTTTCCCTGACCGGGAATCGAACCCGGGCCGCGGCGGTGAGAGCGCCGAATCCTAACCACTAGACCACCAGGGAGGGCTGGAGGGCTCATCGGCTGCTGGGCTGGTGGGCTGGAGGGCTGGAGGGCTGGTAGTCTGTTCTCCTGATAACAAGGTGAGAATGAGCAGACATCAATGCTTGCCACCGTCACATCGAAAACCAACAAGTCTGTAACAATCGGGGGTCTTTACTTTTGGTGGGCCAGTGGCGCAATGGATAACGCATCTGACTACGGATCAGAAGATTCTAGGTTCGACTCCTGGCTGGCTCGCTCTGTGCTTGTTTTTCTCCGGCTTATTTTGTTGTTGTGTTTTTTTCTCCAAAGTCCAAAAGAAAAGGCAACTCTCTAGGCATTCTTCTATTTTTTCCAAAAAAAGGCACATTCTGCACACCCATTCCGATGTCTAGGGGAGACACGGACATGCTTTGGTATTGCCATTCGTCTCACAAAATGCAGGCTGGTGGGCCAGTTGATTCTAGAATGAACAATTTCATTGCTACTCTGTAACCGCTTTACTACTTTGAAGGGTGCAATGCCATGTGGTTTTGATGTCACAGGCTTGCCATTTTGAAGACTTATCACTAATTGCCACCTGGACATTGAGAATAATTTGTAATCTGCATTAAACTGAACGAGCGAATAATCAGCATATTAAAAATTGGTCTCACTTTCATTATTAACCTCACAACATGTCAGTTTTGTACCTTGACAGACCGACGATAGGCAGTTTTTCCTCTAGATAACGGTTGCCATGTGTGTTTTCAGATGCATGACACAAGTATTTTCACCTGGACAAGACCTTAATTACCAGTTCGAGGTATAAATTCAGCAATCACAGGATTCTGGCCAAAAGACTGAACCATGTGTGAGTCAACAAACATGTCCCTTGAATGCATGCAACACTATATATTTCAGTAAACCGTCCCTTCGGATGATTCTTGTATTGCCAAATTATTATCACATTGTTACAGTCACACACCAAAAGCAACAGGCCACTACAAAACCTTGCGCCCACACTGGCCACATTTATGGAAAGTGGCCCACAAGCTTGTGGCCAGTTAAAGCTGGCCAGTTCCCATATGGTCTAGCAGTTAGGATTCCTGGTTTTCTTGTACGCAGCCAGGGGTTGACTCCAGTTTTTCCTCTAGATAAAGGTTGCCGTGTGTGTTTTCAAATGGATGACACGAGTATTTTCACTTGGACAAGAGCTTAATTACCAGTTTGAGGAATCAATTCTGCAATCACAGGAATCTGCCCAAATACACTGAACCCCCGGGTTGATTGAAAAAACAGATTCCCTGAATGCATACAACACTATATAATTCAGAAAACCGTCATTTTGCATAATTCTTGTTTTGCCAAATTATTATCACATTGTTACAGTCACAGAACTAAAGCAACAGGCCACTACAAGGTCCTGCGCCCACGCTGACCACATGTATGGAAAGTGCGCCAGAAGCCCATGGCCAGTTTAAAGTGTCCAAATCCCATACGGTCTAGCGGTTAGGATTCCTGGTTTTCACCCAGGCGGCCCGGGTTCAACTCCCGGTATGGGAATGCATGCTCCTTTTTGCTTCCCTCCTCAAAAATCTAGAAAATCTTCCTGCACCAGAAGTGACTTTTTGGCCAGCAGTAGAGCTACAGAACCCTGATATGTCGAGGTTCTGATCCAGCAAATCTTCCTGCACCAGAAGTGACTTTTTGGCCAGCAGTAGAGCTACAGAACCCTGATATGTCGAGGTTCTGACTAGCCCTTAGCCCCTTCGATAGCTCAGCTGGTAGAGCGGAGGACTGTAGGTTGGAGTGTTGGCCATCCTTAGGTCGCTGGTTCAACTCCGGCTCGAAGGAGGTGTTTTTTTTCATGTTCCCACCAATGTTTTGGCTTGGAGCTGGCTTTCTCACAGCTGTCAGCAGATCTTGAATTCGCAGTCCACAATTGGAAGGCAAAAGAGCTTTCCCTGACCGGGAATCGAACCCGGGCCGCGGCGGTGAGAGCGCCGAATACTAACCACTAGACCACCAGGGATGGATGGTGGGCTCGTGGGCTGGTGGGCAGGAGGGCTGGAGGGCTCGTGGGCTGGTGGGCTGGTGGGCTGGTAGTCTGTTCTCCTGATAACAAGGTGAGAATGAGCAGACATCAATGCTTGCCACCGTCACATCGAAAACCAACAAGTCTGTAACAATCGGGTGTCTTTACTAATGGTGGGCCAGTGGCGCAATGGATAACGCGTCTGACTACGGATCAGAAGATTCTAGGTTCGACTCCTGGCTGGCTCGCTCTGTGCTTGTTTTTCTCCGGCTTATTTTGTTGTTGTGTTTTTTTTCTCCAAAGTCCAAAAGAAAAGGCAACTCTCTAGGCATTCTTCTATTTTTTCCAAAAAAAGGCACATTCTGCACACCCATTCCGATGTCTAGGGGAGACACGGACATGCTTTGGTATTGCCATTCGTCTCACAAAATGCAGGCTGGTGGGCCAGTTGATTCTAGAAAGAACAATTTCATCGCTACTCTGTAACCGCTTTACTACTTTGAAGGGTGCAATGCCATGTGGTTTTGATGTCACAGGCTTGCCATTTTGAAGCCTTATCACTAATTGCCACCTGGACATTGAGAATAATTTGTAATCTGCATTAAACTGAACGAGCGAATAATCAGCAATTTTGCGGATTAAAAATTGGTCTCACTTTCATTATTAACCTCACAACATGTCAGTTTTGTACCTTGACAGACCGACGATAGGCAGTTTTTCCTCTAGATAACGGTTGCCATGTGTGTTTTCAGATGCATGACACAAGTATTTTCACCTGGACAAGACCTTAATTACCAGTTCGAGGTATAAATTCAGCAATCACAGGATTCTGGCCAAAAAACTGAACCATGTGTGAGTCAACAAACATGTCCCTTGAATGCATGCAACACTATATATTTCAGTAAACCGTCCCTTCGGATGATTCTTGTATTGCCAAATTATTATCACATTGTTACAGTCACACACCAAAAGCAACAGGCCACTACAAAACCCTGCGCCCACACTGGCCACATTTATGGAAAGTGGCCCACAAGCTTGTGGCCAGTTAAAGCTGGCCAGTTCCCATATGGTCTAGCAGTTAGGATTCCTGGTTTTCTCGTACGCAGCCAGGGGTTGACTCCAGTTTTTCCTCTAGATAAAGGTTGCCGTGTGTGTTTTCAAATGGATGACACAAGTATTTTCACTTGGACAAGAGCTTAATTACCAGTTTGAGGAATCAATTCTGCAATCACAGGAATCTGCCCAAATACACTGAACCCCCGGGTTGAGTGAAAAAACAGATTCCCTGAATGCATACAACACTATATAATTCAGAAAACCGTCCTTTTGGATAATTCTTGTTTTGCCAAATTATTATCACATTGTTACAGTCACAGAACTAAAGCAACAGGCCACTACAAGGTCCTGCGCCCACGCTGACCACATGTATGGAAAGTGCGCCAGAAGCCCATGGCCAGTTTAAAGTGTCCAGATCCCATATGGTCTAGCGGTTAGGATTCCTGGTTTTCACCCAGGCGGCCCGGGTTCAACTCCCGGTATGGAAATGCATGCTCCTTTTTGCTTCCCTCCTCAAAAATCCAGCAAATCTTCCTGCACCAGAAGTGACTTTTTGGCCAGCAGTAGAGCTACAGAACCCTGATATGTTGAGGTTCTGACTAGCCCTTAGCCCCTTCGATAGCTCAGCTGGTAGAGCGGAGGACTGTAGGTTGGAGTGTTGGCCATCCTTAGGTCGCTGGTTCAACTCCGGCTCGAAGGAGGTGTTTTTTTCATGTTCCCACCAATGTTTTGGCTTGGAGCTGGCTTTCTCACAGCTGTCAGCAGAGCTTGAATTTGCAGTCCACAATTGGAAGGCAAAAGAGCTTTCCCTGACCGGGAATCGAACCCGGGCCACGGCGGTGAGAACGCCGAATTCTAACCACTAGACCACCAGGGAGGGATGGTGGGCTGGAGGGCTCGTGGGCTGCTGGGCTGGTGGGCTGGAGGGCTGGTAGTCTGTTCTCCTGATAACAAGGTGAGAATGAGCAGACATCAATGCTTGCCACCGTCACATCGAAAACCAACAAGTCTGTAACAATCGGGGGTCTTTACTTTTGGTGGGCCAAAAGTCTGACTGACTACGGATCAGAAGATTCTAGGTTCGACTCCTGGCTGGCTCGCTCTGTGCTTGTTTTTCTCCGGCTTATTTTGTTGTTGTGTTTTTTTTCTCCAAAGTCCAAAAGAAAAGGCAACTCTCTAGGCATTCTTCTATTTTTTCCAAAAAAAAGGCACATTCTGCAAACCCATTCCGATGTCTAGGGGAGACACGGACATGCAGTCTCACAAAATGCAGGCTGGTGGGCCAGTTGATTCTAGAATGAACAATTTCATCGCTACTCTGTAACCGCTTTACTACTTTGAAGGGTGCAATGCCATGTGGTTTTGATGTCACAGGCTTGCCATTTTGAAGCCTTATCACTAATTGCCACCTGGACATTGAGAATAATTTGTAATCTGCATTAAACTGAACGAGCGAATAATCAGCATATTAAAAATTGGTCTCACTTTCATTATTAACCTCACAACATGTCAGTTTTGTACCTTGACAGACCGACGATAGGCAGTTTTTCCTCTAGATAACGGTTGCCATGTGTGTTTTCAGATGCATGACACAAGTATTTTCACCTGGACAAGACCTTAATTACCAGTTCGAGGTATAAATTCAGCAATCACAGGATTCTGGCCAAAAAACTGAACCATGTGTGAGTCAACAAACATGTCCCTTGAATGCATGCAACACTATATATTTCAGTAAACCGTCCCTTCGGATGATTCTTGTATTGCCAAATTATTATCACATTGTTACAGTCACACACCAAAAGCAACAGGCCACTACAAAACCCTGCGCCCACACTGGCCACATTTATGGAAAGTGGCCCACAAGCTTGTGGCCAGTTAAAGCTGGCCAGTTCCCATATGGGCTGGAGGGCTCGTGGGCTGGTGGGCAGGAGGGCTGGAGGGCTGGTGGGCTGGTGGGCTGGTGGGCTGGTGGGCTGGTGGGCTGGTGGGCTGGTGGGCTGGAGGGCTGGTGGGCTGGAGGGCTGGTGGGCTGGAGGGCTGGTAGTCTGTTCTCCTGATAACAAGGTGAGAATGAGCAGACATCAATGCTTGCCACCGTCACATCGAAAACCAACAAGTCTGTAACAATCGGGGGTCTTTACTAATGGTGGGCCAGTGGCGCAATGGATAACGCGTCTGACTACGGATCAGAAGATTCTAGGTTCGACTCCTGGCTGGCTCGCTCTGTGCTTGTTTTTCTCCGGCTTATTTTGTTGTTGTGTTTTTTTTCTCCAAAGTCCAAAAGAAAAGGCAACTCTCTAGGCATTCTTCTATTTTTTTCAAAAAAAGGCACATTCTGCACACCCATTCCGATGTCTAGGGGAGACACGGACATGCTTTGGTATTGCCATTCGTCTCACAAAATGCAGGCTGGTGGGCCAGTTGATTCTAGAAAGAACAATTTCATCGCTACTCTGTAACCGCTTTACTACTTTGAAGGGTGCAATGCCATGTGGTTTTGATGTCACAGGCTTGCCATTTTGAAGCCTTATCACTAATTGCCACCTGGACATTGAGAATAATTTGTAATCTGCATTAAACTGAACGAGCGAATAATCAGCAATTTTGCGGATTAAAAATTGGTCTCACTTTCATTATTAACCTCACAACATGTCAGTTTTGTACCTTGACAGAAACCGTCCCTTCGGATGATTCTTGTATTGCCAAATTATTATCACATTGTTACAGTCACACACCAAAAGCAACAGGCCACTACAAAACCCTGCGCCCACACTGGCCACATTTATGGAAAGTGGCCCACAAGCTTGTGGCCAGTTAAAGCTGGCCAGTTCCCATATGGTCTAGCAGTTAGGATTCCTGGTTTTCTCGTACGCAGCCAGGGGTTGACTCCAGTTTTTCCTCTAGATAAAGGTTGCCGTGTGTGTTTTCAAATGGATGACACGAGTATTTTCACTTGGACAAGAGCTTAATTACCAGTTTGAGGAATCAATTCTGCAATCACAGGAATCTGCCCAAATACACTGAACCCCCGGGTTGAGTGAAAAAACAGATTCCCTGAATGCATACAACACTATATAATTCAGAAAACCGTCCTTTTGGATAATTCTTGTTTTGCCAAATTATTATCACATTGTTACAGTCACAGAACTAAAGCAACAGGCCACTACAAGGTCCTGCGCCCACGCTGACCACATGTATGGAAAGTGCGCCAGAAGCCCATGGCCAGTTTAAAGTGTCCAGATCCCATATGGTCTAGCGGTTAGGATTCCTGGTTTTCACCCAGGCGGCCCGGGTTCAACTCCCGGTATGGGAATGCATGCTCCTTTTTGCTTCCCTCCTCAAAAATCCAGCAAATCTTCCTGCACCAGAAGTGACTTTTTGGCCAGCAGTAGAGCTACAGAACCCTGATATGTCGAGGTTCTGACTAGCCCTTAGCCCCTTCGATAGCTCAGCTGGTAGAGCGGAGGACTGTAGGTTGGAGTGTTGGCCATCCTTAGGTCGCTGGTTCAACTCCGGCTCGAAGGAGGTGTTTTTTTCATGTTCCCACCAATGTTTTGGCTTGGAGCTGGCTTTCTCACATCTGTCAGCAGAGCTTGAATTCGCAGTCCACAATTGGAAGGCAAAAGAGCTTTCCCTGACCGGGAATCGAACCCGGGCCGCGGCGGTGAGAGCGCCGAATCCTAACCACTAGACCACCAGGGAGGGATGGTGGGCTGGAGGGCTCGTGGGCTGCTGGGCTGGTGGGCTGGAGGGCTGGAGGGCTGGTAGTCTGTTCTCCTGATAACAAGGTGAGAATGAGCAGACATCAATGCTTGCCACCGTCACATCGAAAACCAACAAGTCTGTAACAATCGGGGGTCTTTACTTTTGGTGGGCCAGTGGCGCAATGGATAACGCGTCTGACTACGGATCAGAAGATTCTAGGTTCGACTCCTGGCTGGCTCGCTCTGTGCTTGTTTTTCTCCGGCTTATTTTGTTGTTGTGTTTTTTTTCTCCAAAGTCCAAAAGAAAAGGCAACTCTCTAGGCATTCTTCTATTTTTTCCAAAAAAAGGCACATTCTGCACACCCATTCCGATGTCTAGGGGAGACACGGACATGCTTTGGTATTGCCATTCGTCTCACAAAATGCAGGCTGGTGGGCCAGTTGATTCTAGAATGAACAATTTCATCGCTACTCTGTAACCGCTTTACTACTTTGAAGGGTGCAATGCCATGTGGTTTTGATGTCACAGGCTTGCCATTTTGAAGCCTTATCACTAATTGCCACCTGGACATTGAGAATAATTTGTAATCTGCATTAAACTGAACGAGCGAATAATCAGCATATTAAAAATTGGTCTCACTTTCATTATTAACCTCACAACATGTCAGTTTTGTACCTTGACAGACCGACGATAGGCAGTTTTTCCTCTAGATAACGGTTGCCATGTGTGTTTTCAGATGCATGACACAAGTATTTTCACCTGGACAAGACCTTAATTACCAGTTCGAGGTATAAATTCAGCAATCACAGGATTCTGGCCAAAAAACTGAACCTTGTGTGAGTCAACAAACATGTCCCTTGAATGCATGCAACACTATATATTTCAGTAAACCGTCCCTTCGGATGATTCTTGTATTGCCAAATTATTATCACATTGTTACAGTCACACACCAAAAGCAACAGGCCACTACAAAACCCTGCGCCCACACTGGCCACATTTATGGAAAGTGGCCCACAAGCTTGTGGCCAGTTAAAGCTGGCCAGTTCCCATATGGTCTAGCAGTTAGGATTCCTGGTTTTCTTGTACGCAGCCAGGGGTTGACTCCAGTTTTTCCTCTAGATAAAGGTTGCCGTGTGTGTTTTCAAATGGATGACACAAGTATTTTCACTTGGACAAGAGCTTAATTACCAGTTTGAGGAATCAATTCTGCAATCACAGGAATCTGCCCAAATACACTGAACCCCCGGGTTGAGTGAAAAAACAGATTCCCTGAATGCATACAACACTATATAATTCAGAAAACCGTCCTTTTGCATAATTCTTGTTTTGCCAAATTACTATCACATTGTTACAGTCACAGAACTAAAGCAACAGGCCACTACAAGGTCCTTCGCCCACACTGACCACATGTATGGAAAGTGCGCCAGAAGCCCATGGCCAGTTTAAAGTGTCCAAATCCCATATGGTCTAGCGGTTAGGATTCCTGGTTTTCTCCCAGGCGGCCCGGGTTCAACTCCCGGTATGGGAATGCATGCTCCTTTTTGCTTCCCTCCTCAAAAATCCAGCAAATCTTCCTGCACCAGAAGTGACTTTTTGGCCAGCAGTAGAGCTACAGAACCCTGATATGTCGAGGTTCTGATCCAGCAAATCTTCCTGCACCAGAAGTGACTTTTTGGCCAGCAGTAGAGCTACAGAACCCTGATATGTCGAGGTTCTGACTAGCCCTTAGCCCCTTCGATAGCTCAGCTGGTAGAGCGGAGGACTGTAGGTTGGAGTGTTGGCCATTCTTAGGTCGCTGGTTCAACTCCGGCTCGAAGGAGGTGTTTTTTTTCATGTTCCCACCAATGTTTTGGCTTGGAGCTGGCTTTCTCACAGCTGTCAGCAGAGCTTGAATTCGCAGTCCACAATTGGAAGGCAAAAGAGCTTTCCCTGACCGGGAATCGAAACCGGGCCGCGGCGGTGAGAGCGCCGAATCCTAACCACTAGACCACCAGGGATGGACGGTGGGCTGGAGGGCTCGTGGGCTGGTGGGCAGGAGGGCTGGAGGGCTGGTGGGCTGGTGGGCTGGAGGGCTGGTAGTCTGTTCTCCTGATAACAAGGTGAGAATGAGCAGACATCAATGCTTGCCACCGTCACATCGAAAACCAACAAGTCTGTAACAATCGGGGGTCTTTACTAATGGTGGGCCAGTGGCGCAATGGATAACGCGTCTGACTACGGATCAGAAGATTCTAGGTTCGACTCCTGGCTGGCTCGCCCTGTGCTTGTTTTTCTCCGGCTTATTTTGTTGTTGTGTTTTTTTTCTCCAAAGTCCAAAAGAAAAGGCAACTCTCTAGGCATTCTTCTATTTTTTCCAAAAAAAGGCACATTCTGCACACCCATTCCGATGTCTAGGGGAGACACGGACATGCTTTGGTATTGCCATTCGTCTCACAAAATGCAGGCTGGTGGGCCAGTTGATTCTAGAAAGAACAATTTCATCGCTACTCTGTAACCGCTTTACTACTTTGAAGGGTGCAATGCCATGTGGTTTTGATGTCACAGGCTTGCCATTTTGAAGCCTTATCACTAATTGCCACCTGGACATTGAGAATAATTTGTAATCTGCATTAAACTGAACGAGCGAATAATCAGCAATTTTGCGGATTAAAAATTGGTCTCACTTTCATTATTAACCTCACAACATGTCAGTTTTGTACCTTGACAGACCGACGATAGGCAGTTTTTCCTCTAGATAACGGTTGCCATGTGTGTTTTCAGATGCATGACACAAGTATTTTCACCTGGACAAGACCTTAATTACCAGTTCGAGGTATAAATTCAGCAATCACAGGATTCTGGCCAAAAAACTGAACCATGTGTGAGTCAACAAACATGTCCCTTGAATGCATGCAACACTATATATTTCAGTAAACCGTCCCTTCGGATGATTCTTGTATTGCCAAATTATTATCACATTGTTACAGTCACACACCAAAAGCAACAGGCCACTACAAAACCCTGCGCCCACACTGGCCACATTTATGGAAAGTGGCCCACAAGCTTGTGGCCAGTTAAAGCTGGCCAGTTCCCATATGGTCTAGCAGTTAGGATTCCTGGTTTTCTCGTACGCAGCCAGGGGTTGACTCCAGTTTTTCCTCTAGATAAAGGTTGCCGTGTGTGTTTTCAAATGGATGACACGAGTATTTTCACTTGGACAAGAGCTTAATTACCAGTTTGAGGAATCAATTCTGCAATCACAGGAATCTGCCCAAATACACTGAACCCCCGGGTTGAGTGAAAAAACAGATTCCCTGAATGCATACAACACTATATAATTCAGAAAACCGTCCTTTTGGATAATTCTTGTTTTGCCAAATTATTATCACATTGTTACAGTCACAGAACTAAAGCAACAGGCCACTACAAGGTCCTGCGCCCACGCTGACCACATGTATGGAAAGTGCGCCAGAAGCCCATGGCCAGTTTAAAGTGTCCAGATCCCATATGGTCTAGCGGTTAGGATTCCTGGTTTTCACCCAGGCGGCCCGGGTTCAACTCCCGGTATGGGAATGCATGCTCCTTTTTGCTTCCCTCCTCAAAAATCCAGCAAATCTTCCTACACCAGAAGTGACTTTTTGGCCAGCAGTAGAGCTACAGAACCCTGATATGTCGAGGTTCTGACTAGCCCTTAGCCCCTTCGATAGCTCAGCTGGTAGAGCGGAGGACTGTAGGTTGGAGTGTTGGCCATTCTTAGGTCGCTGGTTCAACTCCGGCTCGAAGGAGGTGTTTTTTTTCATGTTCCCACCAATGTTTTGGCTTGGAGCTGGCTTTCTCACAGCTGTCAGCAGAGCTTGAATTCGCAGTCCACAATTGGAAGGCAAAAGAGCTTTCCCTGACCGGGAATCGAACCCGGGCCGCGGCGGTGAGAACGCCGAATTCTAACCACTAGACCACCAGGGAGGGATGGTGGGCTGGAGGGCTCGTGGGCTGGAGGGCTCGTGGGCTGCTGGGCTGGTGGGCTGGAGGGCTGGAGGGCTGGTAGTCTGTTCTCCTGATAACAAGGTGAGAATGAGCAGACATCAATGCTTGCCACCGTCACATCGAAAACCAACAAGTCTGTAACAATCGGGGGTCTTTACTTTTGGTGGGCCAGTGGCGCAATGGATAATGCGTCTGACTACGGATCAGAAGATTCTAGGTTCGACTCCTGGCTGGCTCGCTCTGTGCTTGTTTTTCTCCAGCTTATTTTGTTGTTGTGTTTTTTTTCTCCAAAGTCCAAAAGAAAAGGCAACTCTCTAGGCATTCTTCTATTTTTTCCAAAAAAAGGCACATTCTGCACACCCATTCCGATGTCTAGGGGAGACACGGACATGCAGTCTCACAAAATGCAGGCTGGTGGGCCAGTTGATTCTAGAATGAACAATTTCATCGCTACTCTGTAACCGCTTTACTACTTTGAAGGGTGCAATGCCATGTGGTTTTGATGTCACAGGCTTGCCATTTTGAAGCCTTATCACTAATTGCCACCTGGACATTGAGAATAATTTGTAATCTGCATTAAACTGAACGAGCGAATAATCAGCATATTAAAAATTGGTCTCACTTTCATTATTAACCTCACAACATGTCAGTTTTGTACCTTGACAGACCGACGATAGGCAGTTTTTCCTCTAGATAACGGTTGCCATGTGTGTTTTCAGATGCATGACACAAGTATTTTCACCTGGACAAGACCTTAATTACCAGTTCGAGGTATAAATTCAGCAATCACAGGATTCTGGCCAAAAAACTGAACCATGTGTGAGTCAACAAACATGTCCCTTGAATGCATGCAACACTATATATTTCAGTAAACCGTCCCTTCGGATGATTCTTGTATTGCCAAATTATTATCACATTGTTACAGTCACACACCAAAAGCAACAGGCCACTACAAAACCCTGCGCCCACACTGGCCACATTTATGGAAAGTGGCCCACAAGCTTGTGGCCAGTTAAAGCTGGCCAGTTCCCATATGGTCTAGCAGTTAGGATTCCTGGTTTTCTCGTACGCAGCCAGGGGTTGACTCCAGTTTTTCCTCTAGATAAAGGTTGCCGTGTGTGTTTTCAAATGGATGACACAAGTATTTTCACTTGGACAAGAGCTTAATTACCAGTTTGAGGAATCAATTCTGCAATCACAGGAATCTGCCCAAATACACTGAACCCCCGGGTTGAGTGAAAAAACAGATTCCCTGAATGCATACAACACTATATAATTCAGAAAACCGTCCTTTTGGATAATTCTTGTTTTGCCAAATTATTATCACATTGTTACAGTCACAGAACTAAAGCAACAGGCCACTACAAGGTCCTGCGCCCACGCTGACCACATGTATGGAAAGTGCGCCAGAAGCCCATGGCCAGTTTAAAGTGTCCAGATCCCATATGGTCTAGCGGTTAGGATTCCTGGTTTTCACCCAGGCGGCCCGGGTTCAACTCCCGGTATGGAAATGCATGCTCCTTTTTGCTTCCCTCCTCAAAAATCCAGCAAATCTTCCTGCACCAGAAGTGACTTTTTGGCCAGCAGTAGAGCTACAGAACCCTGATATGTCGAGGTTCTGACCAGCCCTTAGCCCCTTCGATAGCTCAGCTGGTAGAGCGGAGGACTGTAGGTTGGAGTGTTGGCCATCCTTAGGTCGCTGGTTCAACTCCGGCTCGAAGGAGGTGTTTTTTTCATGTTCCCACCAATGTTTTGGCTTGGAGCTGGCTTTCTCACAGCTGTCAGCAGAGCTTGAATTTGCAGTCCACAATTGGAAGGCAAAAGAGCTTTCCCTGACCGGGAATCGAACCCGGGCCACGGCGGTGAGAACGCCGAATTCTAACCACTAGACCACCAGGGAGGGATGGTGGGCTGGAGGGCTCGTGGGCTGCTGGGCTGGTGGGCTGGAGGGCTGGTAGTCTGTTCTCCTGATAACAAGGTGAGAATGAGCAGACATCAATGCTTGCCACCGTCACATCGAAAACCAACAAGTCTGTAACAATCGGGGGTCTTTACTTTTGGTGGGCCAGTGGCGCAATGGATAACGCGTCTGACTACGGATCAGAAGATTCTAGGTTCGACTCCTGGCTGGCTCGCTCTGTGCTTGTTTTTCTCCGGCTTATTTTGTTGTTGTGTTTTTTTTCTCCAAAGTCCAAAAGAAAAGGCAACTCTCTAGGCATTCTTCTATTTTTTCCAAAAAAAGGCACATTCTGCACACCCATTCCGATGTCTAGGGGAGACACGGACATGCAGTCTCACAAAATGCAGGCTGGTGGGCCAGTTGATTCTAGAATGAACAATTTCATCGCTACTCTGTAACCGCTTTACTACTTTGAAGGGTGCAATGCCATGTGGTTTTGATGTCACAGGCTTGCCATTTTGAAGCCTTATCACTAATTGCCACCTGGACATTGAGAATAATTTGTAATCTGCATTAAACTGAACGAGCGAATAATCAGCATATTAAAAATTGGTCTCACTTTCATTATTAACCTCACAACATGTCAGTTTTGTACCTTGACAGACCGACGATAGGCAGTTTTTCCTCTAGATAACGGTTGCCATGTGTGTTTTCAGATGCATGACACAAGTATTTTCACCTGGACAAGACCTTAATTACCAGTTCGAGGTATAAATTCAGCAATCACAGGATTCTGGCCAAAAAACTGAACCATGTGTGAGTCAACAAACATGTCCCTTGAATGCATGCAACACTATATATTTCAGTAAACCGTCCCTTCGGATGATTCTTGTATTGCCAAATTATTATCACATTGTTACAGTCACACACCAAAAGCAACAGGCCACTACAAAACCCTGCGCCCACACTGGCCACATTTATGGAAAGTGGCCCACAAGCTTGTGGCCAGTTAAAGCTGGCCAGTTCCCATATGGGCTGGAGGGCTCGTGGGCTGGTGGGCAGGAGGGCTGGAGGGCTGGAGGGCTGGTGGGCTGGTGGGCTGGTGGGCTGGTGGGCTGGTGGGCTGGTGGGCTGGAGGGCTGGTGGGCTTTTGGGCTGGAGGGCTGGTGGGCTGGAGGGCTGGTGGGCTGGAGGGCTGGTAGTCTGTTCTCCTGATAACAAGGTGAGAATGAGCAGACATCAATGCTTGCCACCGTCACATCGAAAACCAACAAGTCTGTAACAATCGGGGGTCTTTACTAATGGTGGGCCAGTGGCGCAATGGATAACGCGTCTGACTACGGATCAGAAGATTCTAGGTTCGACTCCTGGCTGGCTCGCTCTGTGCTTGTTTTTCTCCGGCTTATTTTGTTGTTGTGTTTTTTTTCTCCAAAGTCCAAAAGAAAAGGCAACTCTCTAGGCATTCTTCTATTTTTTTCAAAAAAAGGCACATTCTGCACACCCATTCCGATGTCTAGGGGAGACACGGACATGCTTTGGTATTGCCATTCGTCTCACAAAATGCAGGCTGGTGGGCCAGTTGATTCTAGAAAGAACAATTTCATCGCTACTCTGTAACCGCTTTACTACTTTGAAGGGTGCAATGCCATGTGGTTTTGATGTCACAGGCTTGCCATTTTGAAGCCTTATCACTAATTGCCACCTGGACATTGAGAATAATTTGTAATCTGCATTAAACTGAACGAGCGAATAATCAGCAATTTTGCGGATTAAAAATTGGTCTCACTTTCATTATTAACCTCACAACATGTCAGTTTTGTACCTTGACAGAAACCGTCCCTTCGGATGATTCTTGAATTGCCAAATTATTATCACATTGTTACAGTCACACACCAAAAGCAACAGGCCACTACAAAACCCTGCGCCCACACTGGCCACATTTATGGAAAGTGGCCCACAAGCTTGTGGCCAGTTAAAGCTGGCCAGTTCCCATATGGTCTAGCAGTTAGGATTCCTGGTTTTCTTGTACGCAGCCAGGGGTTGACTCCAGTTTTTCCTCTAGATAAAGGTTGCCGTGTGTGTTTTCAAATGGATGACACAAGTATTTTCACTTGGACAAGAGCTTAATTACCAGTTTGAGGAATCAATTCTGCAATCACAGGAATCTGCCCAAATACACTGAACCCCCGGGTTGAGTGAAAAAACAGATTCCCTGAATGCATACAACACTATATAATTCAGAAAACCGTCCTTTTGCATAATTCTTGTTTTGCCAAATTACTATCACATTGTTACAGTCACAGAACTAAAGCAACAGGCCACTACAAGGTCCTTCGCCCACACTGACCACATGTATGGAAAGTGCGCCAGAAGCCCATGGCCAGTTTAAAGTGTCCAAATCCCATATGGTCTAGCGGTTAGGATTCCTGGTTTTCTCCCAGGCGGCCCGGGTTCAACTCCCGGTATGGGAATGCATGCTCCTTTTTGCTTCCCTCCTCAAAAATCCAGCAAATCTTCCTGCACCAGAAGTGACTTTTTGGCCAGCAGTAGAGCTACAGAACCCTGATATGTCGAGGTTCTGATCCAGCAAATCTTCCTGCACCAGAAGTGACTTTTTGGCCAGCAGTAGAGCTACAGAACCCTGATATGTCGAGGTTCTGACTAGCCCTTAGCCCCTTCGATAGCTCAGCTGGTAGAGCGGAGGACTGTAGGTTGGAGTGTTGGCCATTCTTAGGTCGCTGGTTCAACTCCGGCTCGAAGGAGGTGTTTTTTTTCATGTTCCCACCAATGTTTTGGCTTGGAGCTGGCTTTCTAACAGCTGTCAGCAGAGCTTGAATTCGCAGTCCACAATTGGAAGGCAAAAGAGCTTTCCCTGACCGGGAATCGAACCCGGGCCGCGGCGGTGAGAGCGCCGAATCCTAACCACTAGACCACCAGGGATGGACGGTGGGCTGGAGGGCTCGTGGGCTGGTGGGCAGGAGGGCTGGAGGGCTCGTGGGCTGGTGGGCTGGTGGGCTGGTGGGCTGGAGGGCTGGTAGTCTGTTCTCCTGATAACAAGGTGAGAATGAGCAGACATCAATGCTTGCCACCGTCACATCGAAAACCAACAAGTCTGTAACAATCGGGGGTCTTTACTAATGGTGGGCCAGTGGCGCAATGGATAACGCGTCTGACTACGGATCAGAAGATTCTAGGTTCGACTCCTGGCTGGCTCGCTCTGTGCTTGTTTTTCTCCGGCTTATTTTGTTGTTGTGTTTTTTTTCTCCAAAGTCCAAAAGAAAAGGCAACTCTCTAGGCATTCTTCTATTTTTTCCAAAAAAAGGCACATTCTGCACACCCATTCCGATGTCTAGGGGAGACACGGACATGCTTTGGTATTGCAATTCGTCTCACAAAATGCAGGCTGGTGGGCCAGTTGATTCTAGAAAGAACAATTTCATCGCTACTCTGTAACCGCTTTACTACTTTGAAGGGTGCAATGCCATGTGGTTTTGATGTCACAGGCTTGCCATTTTGAAGCCTTATCACTAATTGCCACCTGGACATTGAGAATAATTTGTAATCTGCATTAAACTGAACGAGCGAATAATCAGCAATTTTGCGGATTAAAAATTGGTCTCACTTTCATTATTAACCTCACAACATGTCAGTTTTGTACCTTGACAGACCGACGATAGGCAGTTTTTCCTCTAGATAACGGTTGCCATGTGTGTTTTCAGATGCATGACACAAGTATTTTCACCTGGACAAGACCTTAATTACCAGTTCGAGGTATAAATTCAGCAATCACAGGATTCTGGCCAAAAAACTGAACCATGTGTGAGTCAACAAACATGTCCCTTGAATGCATGCAACACTATATATTTCAGTAAACCGTCCCTTCGGATGATTCTTGTATTGCCAAATTATTATCACATTGTTACAGTCACACACCAAAAGCAACAGGCCACTACAAAACCCTGCGCCCACACTGGCCACATTTATGGAAAGTGGCCCACAAGCTTGTGGCCAGTTAAAGCTGGCCAGTTCCCATATGGTCTAGCAGTTAGGATTCCTGGTTTTCTCGTACGCAGCCAGGGGTTGACTCCAGTTTTTCCTCTAGATAAAGGTTGCCGTGTGTGTTTTCAAATGGATGACACGAGTATTTTCACTTGGACAAGAGCTTAATTACCAGTTTGAGGAATCAATTCTGCAATCACAGGAATCTGCCCAAATACACTGAACCCCCGGGTTGAGTGAAAAAACAGATTCCCTGAATGCATACAACACTATATAATTCAGAAAACCGTCCTTTTGGATAATTCTTGTTTTGCCAAATTATTATCACATTGTTACAGTCACAGAACTAAAGCAACAGGCCACTACAAGGTCCTGCGCCCACGCTGACCACATGTATGGAAAGTGCGCCAGAAGCCCATGGCCAGTTTAAAGTGTCCAGATCCCATATGGTCTAGCGGTTAGGATTCCTGGTTTTCACCCAGGCGGCCCGGGTTCAACTCCCGGTATGGGAATGCATGCTCCTTTTTGCTTCCCTCCTCAAAAATCCAGCAAATCTTCCTACACCAGAAGTGACTTTTTGGCCAGCAGTAGAGCTACAGAACCCTGATATGTCGAGGTTCTGACTAGCCCTTAGCCCCTTCGATAGCTCAGCTGGTAGAGCGGAGGACTGTAGGTTGGAGTGTTGGCCATCCTTAGGTCGCTGGTTCAACTCCGGCTCGAAGGAGGTGTTTTTTTCATGTTCCCACCAATGTTTTGGCTTGGAGCTGGCTTTCTCACAGCTGTCAGCAGAGCTTGAATTCGCAGTCCACAATTGGAAGGCAAAAGAGCTTTCCCTGACCGGGAATCGAACCCGGGCCGCGGCGGTGAGAACGCCGAATTCTAACCACTAGACCACCAGGGAGGGATGGTGGGCTGGAGGGCTCGTGGGCTGGAGGGCTCGTGGGCTGCTGGGCTGGTGGGCTGGAGGGCTGGAGGGCTGGTAGTCTGTTCTCCTGATAACAAGGTGAGAATGAGCAGACATCAATGCTTGCCACCGTCACATCGAAAACCAACAAGTCTGTAACAATCGGGGGTCTTTACTTTTGGTGGGCCAGTGGCGCAATGGATAACGCGTCTGACTACGGATCAGAAGATTCTAGGTTCGACTCCTGGCTGGCTCGCTCTGTGCTTGTTTTTCTCCAGCTTATTTTGTTGTTGTGTTTTTTTTCTCCAAAGTCCAAAAGAAAAGGCAACTCTCTAGGCATTCTTCTATTTTTTCCAAAAAAAGGCACATTCTGCACACCCATTCCGATGTCTAGGGGAGACACGGACATGCAGTCTCACAAAATGCAGGCTGGTGGGCCAGTTGATTCTAGAATGAACAATTTCATCGCTACTCTGTAACCGCTTTACTACTTTGAAGGGTGCAATGCCATGTGGTTTTGATGTCACAGGCTTGCCATTTTGAAGCCTTATCACTAATTGCCACCTGGACATTGAGAATAATTTGTAATCTGCATTAAACTGAACGAGCGAATAATCAGCATATTAAAAATTGGTCTCACTTTCATTATTAACCTCACAACATGTCAGTTTTGTACCTTGACAGACCGACGATAGGCAGTTTTTCCTCTAGATAACGGTTGCCATGTGTGTTTTCAGATGCATGACACAAGTATTTTCACCTGGACAAGACCTTAATTACCAGTTCGAGGTATAAATTCAGCAATCACAGGATTCTGGCCAAAAAACTGAACCATGTGTGAGTCAACAAACATGTCCCTTGAATGCATGCAACACTATATATTTCAGTAAACCGTCCCTTCGGATGATTCTTGTATTGCCAAATTATTATCACATTGTTACAGTCACACACCAAAAGCAACAGGCCACTACAAAACCCTGCGCCCACACTGGCCACATTTATGGAAAGTGGCCCACAAGCTTGTGGCCAGTTAAAGCTGGCCAGTTCCCATATGGTCTAGCAGTTAGGATTCCTGGTTTTCTTGTACGCAGCCAGGGGTTGACTCCAGTTTTTCCTCTAGATAAAGGTTGCCGTGTGTGTTTTCAAATGGATGACACAAGTATTTTCACTTGGACAAGAGCTTAATTACCAGTTTGAGGAATCAATTCTGCAATCACAGGAATCTGCCCAAATACACTGAACCCCCGGGTTGAGTGAAAAAACAGATTCCCTGAATGCATACAACACTATATAATTCAGAAAACCGTCCTTTTGCATAATTCTTGTTTTGCCAAATTACTATCACATTGTTACAGTCACAGAACTAAAGCAACAGGCCACTACAAGGTCCTTCGCCCACACTGACCACATGTATGGAAAGTGCGCCAGAAGCCCATGGCCAGTTTAAAGTGTCCAAATCCCATATGGTCTAGCGGTTAGGATTCCTGGTTTTCTCCCAGGCGGCCCGGGTTCAACTCCCGGTATGGGAATGCATGCTCCTTTTTGCTTCCCTCCTCAAAAATCCAGCAAATCTTCCTGCACCAGAAGTGACTTTTTGGCCAGCAGTAGAGCTACAGAACCCTGATATGTCGAGGTTCTGATCCAGCAAATCTTCCTGCACCAGAAGTGACTTTTTGGCCAGCAGTAGAGCTACAGAACCCTGATATGTCGAGGTTCTGACTAGCCCTTAGCCCCTTCGATAGCTCAGCTGGTAGAGCGGAGGACTGTAGGTTGGAGTGTTGGCCATCCTTAGGTCGCTGGTTCAACTCCGGCTCGAAGGAGGTGTTTTTTTTCATGTTCCCACCAATGTTTTGGCTTGGAGCTGGCTTTCTCACAGCTGTCAGCAGAGCTTGAATTCGCAGTCCACAATTGGAAGGCAAAAGAGCTTTCCCTGACCGGGAATCGAACCCGGGCCGCGGCGGTGAGAGCGCCGAATCCTAACCACTAGACCACCAGGGATGGACGATGGGCTGGAGGGCTCGTGGGCTGGTGGGCAGGAGGGCTGGAGGGCTCGTGGGCTGGTGGGCTGGTGGGCTGGAGGGCTGGTAGTCTGTTCTCCTGATAACAAGGTGAGAATGAGCAGACATCAATGCTTGCCACCGTCACATCGAAAACCAACAAGTCTGTAACAATCGGGGGTCTTTACTAATGGTGGGCCAGTGGCGCAATGGATAACGCGTCTGACTACGGATCAGAAGATTCTAGGTTCGACTCCTGGCTGGCTCGCTTTGTGCTTGTTTTTCTCCGGCTTATTTTGTTGTTGTGTTTTTTTTCTCCAAAGTCCAAAAGAAAAGGCAACTCTCTAGGCATTCTTCTATTTTTTCCAAAAAAAGGCACATTCTGCACACCCATTCCGATGTCTAGGGGAGACACGGACATGCTTTGGTATTGCCATTCGTCTCACAAAATGCAGGCTGGTGGGCCAGTTGATTCTAGAAAGAACAATTTCATCGCTACTCTGTAACCGCTTTACTACTTTGAAGGGTGCAATGCCATGTGGTTTTGATGTCACAGGCTTGCCATTTTGAAGCCTTATCACTAATTGCCACCTGGACATTGAGAATAATTTGTAATCTGCATTAAACTGAACGAGCGAATAATCAGCAATTTTGCGGATTAAAAATTGGTCTCACTTTCATTATTAACCTCACAACATGTCAGTTTTGTACCTTGACAGACCGACGATAGGCAGTTTTTCCTCTAGATAACGGTTGCCATGTGTGTTTTCAGATGCATGACACAAGTATTTTCACCTGGACAAGACCTTAATTACCAGTTCGAGGTATAAATTCAGCAATCACAGGATTCTGGCCAAAAAACTGAACCATGTGTGAGTCAACAAACATGTCCCTTGAATGCATGCAACACTATATATTTCAGTAAACCGTCCCTTCGGATGATTCTTGTATTGCCAAATTATTATCACATTGTTACAGTCACACACCAAAAGCAACAGGCCACTACAAAACCCTGCGCCCACACTGGCCACATTTATGGAAAGTGGCCCACAAGCTTGTGGCCAGTTAAAGCTGGCCAGTTCCCATATGGTCTAGCAGTTAGGATTCCTGGTTTTCTCGTACGCAGCCAGGGGTTGACTCCAGTTTTTCCTCTAGATAAAGGTTGCCGTGTGTGTTTTCAAATGGATGACACGAGTATTTTCACTTGGACAAGAGCTTAATTACCAGTTTGAGGAATCAATTCTGCAATCACAGGAATCTGCCCAAATACACTGAACCCCCGGGTTGAGTGAAAAAACAGATTCCCTGAATGCATACAACACTATATAATTCAGAAAACCGTCCTTTTGGATAATTCTTGTTTTGCCAAATTATTATCACATTGTTACAGTCACAGAACTAAAGCAACAGGCCACTACAAGGTCCTGCGCCCACGCTGACCACATGTATGGAAAGTGCGCCAGAAGCCCATGGCCAGTTTAAAGTGTCCAGATCCCATATGGTCTAGCGGTTAGGATTCCTGGTTTTCACCCAGGCGGCCCGGGTTCAACTCCCGGTATGGGAATGCATGCTCCTTTTTGCTTCCCTCCTCAAAAATCCAGCAAATCTTCCTACACCAGAAGTGACTTTTTGGCCAGCAGTAGAGCTACAGAACCCTGATATGTCGAGGTTCTGACTAGCCCTTAGCCCCTTCGATAGCTCAGCTGGTAGAGCGGAGGACTGTAGGTTGGAGTGTTGGCCATCCTTAGGTCGCTGGTTCAACTCCGGCTCGAAGGAGGTGTTTTTTTCATGTTCCCACCAATGTTTTGGCTTGGAGCTGGCTTTCTCACAGCTGTCAGCAGAGCTTGAATTCGCAGTCCACAATTGGAAGGCAAAAGAGCTTTCCCTGACCGGGAATCGAACCCGGGCCGCGGCGGTGAGAACGCCGAATTCTAATCACTAGACCACCAGGGAGGGATGGTGGGCTGGAGGGCTCGTGGGCTGGAGGGCTCGTGGGCTGCTGGGCTGGTGGGCTGGAGGGCTGGAGGGCTGGTAGTCTGTTCTCCTGATAACAAGGTGAGAATGAGCAGACATCAATGCTTGCCACCGTCACATCGAAAACCAACAAGTCTGTAACAATCGGGGGTCTTTACTTTTGGTGGGCCAGTGGCGCAATGGATAACGCGTCTGACTACGGATCAGAAGATTCTAGGTTCGACTCCTGGCTGGCTCGCTCTGTGCTTGTTTTTCTCCAGCTTATTTTGTTGTTGTGTTTTTTTTCTCCAAAGTCCAAAAGAAAAGGCAACTCTCTAGGCATTCTTCTATTTTTTCCAAAAAAAGGCACATTCTGCACACCCATTCCGATGTCTAGGGGAGACACGGACATGCAGTCTCACAAAATGCAGGCTGGTGGGCCAGTTGATTCTAGAATGAACAATTTCATCGCTACTCTGTAACCGCTTTACTACTTTGAAGGGTGCAATGCCATGTGGTTTTGATGTCACAGGCTTGCCATTTTGAAGCCTTATCACTAATTGCCACCTGGACATTGAGAATAATTTGTAATCTGCATTAAACTGAACGAGCGAATAATCAGCATATTAAAAATTGGTCTCACTTTCATTATTAACCTCACAACATGTCAGTTTTGTACCTTGACAGACCGACGATAGGCAGTTTTTCCTCTAGATAACGGTTGCCATGTGTGTTTTCAGATGCATGACACAAGTATTTTCACCTGGACAAGACCTTAATTACCAGTTCGAGGTATAAATTCAGCAATCACAGGATTCTGGCCAAAAAACTGAACCATGTGTGAGTCAACAAACATGTCCCTTGAATGCATGCAACACTATATATTTCAGTAAACCGTCCCTTCGGATGATTCTTGTATTGCCAAATTATTATCACATTGTTACAGTCACACACCAAAAGCAACAGGCCACTACAAAACCCTGCGCCCACACTGGCCACATTTATGGAAAGTGGCCCACAAGCTTGTGGCCAGTTAAAGCTGGCCAGTTCCCATATGGTCTAGCAGTTAGGATTCCTGGTTTTCTTGTACGCAGCCAGGGGTTGACTCCAGTTTTTCCTCTAGATAAAGGTTGCCGTGTGTGTTTTCAAATGGATGACACAAGTATTTTCACTTGGACAAGAGCTTAATTACCAGTTTGAGGAATCAATTCTGCAATCACAGGAATCTGCCCAAATACACTGAACCCCCGGGTTGAGTGAAAAAACAGATTCCCTGAATGCATACAACACTATATAATTCAGAAAACCGTCCTTTTGCATAATTCTTGTTTTGCCAAATTACTATCACATTGTTACAGTCACAGAACTAAAGCAACAGGCCACTACAAGGTCCTTCGCCCACACTGACCACATGTATGGAAAGTGCGCCAGAAGCCCATGGCCAGTTTAAAGTGTCCAAATCCCATATGGTCTAGCGGTTAGGATTCCTGGTTTTCTCCCAGGCGGCCCGGGTTCAACTCCCGGTATGGGAATGCATGCTCCTTTTTGCTTCCCTCCTCAAAAATCCAGCAAATCTTCCTGCACCAGAAGTGACTTTTTGGCCAGCAGTAGAGCTACAGAACCCTGATATGTCGAGGTTCTGATCCAGCAAATCTTCCTGCACCAGAAGTGACTTTTTGGCCAGCAGTAGAGCTACAGAACCCTGATATGTCGAGGTTCTGACTAGCCCTTAGCCCCTTCGATAGCTCAGCTGGTAGAGCGGAGGACTGTAGGTTGGAGTGTTGGCCATCCTTAGGTCGCTGGTTCAACTCCGGCTCGAAGGAGGTGTTTTTTTTCATGTTCCCACCAATGTTTTGGCTTGGAGCTGGCTTTCTCACAGCTGTCAGCAGAGCTTGAATTCGCAGTCCACAATTGGAAGGCAAAAGAGCTTTCCCTGACCGGGAATCGAACCCGGGCCGCGGCGGTGAGAGCGCCGAATCCTAACCACTAGACCACCAGGGATGGACGGTGGGCTGGAGGGCTCGTGGGCTGGTGGGCAGGAGGGCTGGAGGGCTCGTGGGCTGGTGGGCTGGTGGGCTGGAGGGCTGGTAGTCTGTTCTCCTGATAACAAGGTGAGAATGAGCAGACATCAATGCTTGCCACCGTCACATCGAAAACCAACAAGTCTGTAACAATCGGGGGTCTTTACTAATGGTGGGCCAGTGGCGCAATGGATAACGCGTCTGACTACGGATCAGAAGATTCTAGGTTCGACTCCTGGCTGGCTCGCTTTGTGCTTGTTTTTCTCCGGCTTATTTTGTTGTTGTGTTTTTTTTCTCCAAAGTCCAAAAGAAAAGGCAACTCTCTAGGCATTCTTCTATTTTTTCCAAAAAAAGGCACATTCTGCACACCCATTCCGATGTCTAGGGGAGACACGGACATGCTTTGGTATTGCCATTCGTCTCACAAAATGCAGGCTGGTGGGCCAGTTGATTCTAGAAAGAACAATTTCATCGCTACTCTGTAACCGCTTTACTACTTTGAAGGGTGCAATGCCATGTGGTTTTGATGTCACAGGCTTGCCATTTTGAAGCCTTATCACTAATTGCCACCTGGACATTGAGAATAATTTGTAATCTGCATTAAACTGAACGAGCGAATAATCAGCAATTTTGCGGATTAAAAATTGGTCTCACTTTCATTATTAACCTCACAACATGTCAGTTTTGTACCTTGACAGACCGACGATAGGCAGTTTTTCCTCTAGATAACGGTTGCCATGTGTGTTTTCAGATGCATGACACAAGTATTTTCACCTGGACAAGACCTTAATTACCAGTTCGAGGTATAAATTCAGCAATCACAGGATTCTGGCCAAAAAACTGAACCATGTGTGAGTCAACAAACATGTCCCTTGAATGCATGCAACACTATATATTTCAGTAAACCGTCCCTTCGGATGATTCTTGTATTGCCAAATTATTATCACATTGTTACAGTCACACACCAAAAGCAACAGGCCACTACAAAACCCTGCGCCCACACTGGCCACATTTATGGAAAGTGGCCCACAAGCTTGTGGCCAGTTAAAGCTGGCCAGTTCCCATATGGTCTAGCAGTTAGGATTCCTGGTTTTCTCGTACGCAGCCAGGGGTTGACTCCAGTTTTTCCTCTAGATAAAGGTTGCCGTGTGTGTTTTCAAATGGATGACACGAGTATTTTCACTTGGACAAGAGCTTAATTACCAGTTTGAGGAATCAATTCTGCAATCACAGGAATCTGCCCAAATACACTGAACCCCCGGGTTGAGTGAAAAAACAGATTCCCTGAATGCATACAACACTATATAATTCAGAAAACCGTCCTTTTGGATAATTCTTGTTTTGCCAAATTATTATCACATTGTTACAGTCACAGAACTAAAGCAACAGGCCACTACAAGGTCCTGCGCCCACGCTGACCACATGTATGGAAAGTGCGCCAGAAGCCCATGGCCAGTTTAAAGTGTCCAGATCCCATATGGTCTAGCGGTTAGGATTCCTGGTTTTCACCCAGGCGGCCCGGGTTCAACTCCCGGTATGGGAATGCATGCTCCTTTTTGCTTCCCTCCTCAAAAATCCAGCAAATCTTCCTACACCAGAAGTGACTTTTTGGCCAGCAGTAGAGCTACAGAACCCTGATATGTCGAGGTTCTGACTAGCCCTTAGCCCCTTCGATAGCTCAGCTGGTAGAGCGGAGGACTGTAGGTTGGAGTGTTGGCCATCCTTAGGTCGCTGGTTCAACTCCGGCTCGAAGGAGGTGTTTTTTTCATGTTCCCACCAATGTTTTGGCTTGGAGCTGGCTTTCTCACAGCTGTCAGCAGAGCTTGAATTCGCAGTCCACAATTGGAAGGCAAAAGAGCTTTCCCTGACCGGGAATCGAACCCGGGCCGCGGCGGTGAGAACGCCGAATTCTAACCACTAGACCACCAGGGAGGGATGGTGGGCTGGAGGGCTCGTGGGCTGGAGGGCTCGTGGGCTGCTGGGCTGGTGGGCTGGAGGGCTGGAGGGCTGGTAGTCTGTTCTCCTGATAACAAGGTGAGAATGAGCAGACATCAATGCTTGCCACCGTCACATCGAAAACCAACAAGTCTGTAACAATCGGGGGTCTTTACTTTTGGTGGGCCAGTGGCGCAATGGATAACGCGTCTGACTACGGATCAGAAGATTCTAGGTTCGACTCCTGGCTGGCTCGCTCTGTGCTTGTTTTTCTCCAGCTTATTTTGTTGTTGTGTTTTTTTTCTCCAAAGTCCAAAAGAAAAGGCAACTCTCTAGGCATTCTTCTATTTTTTCCAAAAAAAGGCACATTCTGCACACCCATTCCGATGTCTAGGGGAGACACGGACATGCAGTCTCACAAAATGCAGGCTGGTGGGCCAGTTGATTCTAGAATGAACAATTTCATCGCTACTCTGTAACCGCTTTACTACTTTGAAGGGTGCAATGCCATGTGGTTTTGATGTCACAGGCTTGCCATTTTGAAGCCTTATCACTAATTGCCACCTGGACATTGAGAATAATTTGTAATCTGCATTAAACTGAACGAGCGAATAATCAGCATATTAAAAATTGGTCTCACTTTCATTATTAACCTCACAACATGTCAGTTTTGTACCTTGACAGACCGACGATAGGCAGTTTTTCCTCTAGATAACGGTTGCCATGTGTGTTTTCAGATGCATGACACAAGTATTTTCACCTGGACAAGACCTTAATTACCAGTTCGAGGTATAAATTCAGCAATCACAGGATTCTGGCCAAAAAACTGAACCATGTGTGAGTCAACAAACATGTCCCTTGAATGCATGCAACACTATATATTTCAGTAAACCGTCCCTTCGGATGATTCTTGTATTGCCAAATTATTATCACATTGTTACAGTCACACACCAAAAGCAACAGGCCACTACAAAACCCTGCGCCCACACTGGCCACATTTATGGAAAGTGGCCCACAAGCTTGTGGCCAGTTAAAGCTGGCCAGTTCCCATATGGGCTGGAGGGCTCGTGGGCTGGTGGGCAGGAGGGCTGGTGGGCTGGTGGGCTGGTGGGCTGGTGGGCTGGTGGGCTGGTGGGCTGGTGGGCTGGTGGGCTGGTGGGCTGGTGGGCTGGAGGGCTGGTGGGCTGGAGGGCTGGTGGGCTGGAGGGCTGGTAGTCTGTTCTCCTGATAACAAGGTGAGAATGAGCAGACATCAATGCTTGCCACCGTCACATCGAAAACCAACAAGTCTGTAACAATCGGGGGTCTTTACTAATGGTGGGCCAGTGGCGCAATGGATAACGCGTCTGACTACGGATCAGAAGATTCTAGGTTCGACTCCTGGCTGGCTCGCTCTGTGCTTGTTTTTCTCCGGCTTATTTTGTTGTTGTGTTTTTTTTTCTCCAAAGTCCAAAAGAAAAGGCAACTCTCTAGGCATTCTTCTATTTTTTTCAAAAAAAGGCACATTCTGCACACCCATTCCGATGTCTAGGGGAGACACGGACATGCTTTGGTATTGCCATTCGTCTCACAAAATGCAGGCTGGTGGGCCAGTTGATTCTAGAAAGAACAATTTCATCGCTACTCTGTAACCGCTTTACTACTTTGAAGGGTGCAATGCCATGTGGTTTTGATGTCACAGGCTTGCCATTTTGAAGCCTTATCACTAATTGCCACCTGGACATTGAGAATAATTTGTAATCTGCATTAAACTGAACGAGCGAATAATCAGCAATTTTGCGGATTAAAAATTGGTCTCACTTTCATTATTAACCTCACAACATGTCAGTTTTGTACCTTGACAGAAACCGTCCCTTCGGATGATTCTTGTATTGCCAAATTATTATCACATTGTTACAGTCACACACCAAAAGCAACAGGCCACTACAAAACCCTGCGCCCACACTGGCCACATTTATGGAAAGTGGCCCACAAGCTTGTGGCCAGTTAAAGCTGGCCAGTTCCCATATGGTCTAGCAGTTAGGATTCCTGGTTTTCTCGTACGCAGCCAGGGGTTGACTCCAGTTTTTCCTCTAGATAAAGGTTGCCGTGTGTGTTTTCAAATGGATGACACGAGTATTTTCACTTGGACAAGAGCTTAATTACCAGTTTGAGGAATCAATTCTGCAATCACAGGAATCTGCCCAAATACACTGAACCCCCGGGTTGAGTGAAAAAACAGATTCCCTGAATGCATACAACACTATATAATTCAGAAAACCGTCCTTTTGGATAATTCTTGTTTTGCCAAATTATTATCACATTGTTACAGTCACAGAACTAAAGCAACAGGCCACTACAAGGTCCTGCGCCCACGCTGACCACATGTATGGAAAGTGCGCCAGAAGCCCATGGCCAGTTTAAAGTGTCCAGATCCCATATGGTCTAGCGGTTAGGATTCCTGGTTTTCACCCAGGCGGCCCGGGTTCAACTCCCGGTATGGGAATGCATGCTCCTTTTTGCTTCCCTCCTCAAAAATCCAGCAAATCTTCCTGCACCAGAAGTGACTTTTTGGCCAGCAGTAGAGCTACAGAACCCTGATATGTCGAGGTTCTGACTAGCCCTTAGCCCCTTCGATAGCTCAGCTGGTAGAGCGGAGGACTGTAGGTTGGAGTGTTGGCCATCCTTAGGTCGCTGGTTCAACTCCGGCTCGAAGGAGGTGTTTTTTTCATGTTCCCACCAATGTTTTGGCTTGGAGCTGGCTTTCTCACATCTGTCAGCAGAGCTTGAATTCGCAGTCCACAATTGGAAGGCAAAAGAGCTTTCCCTGACCGGGAATCGAACCCGGGCCGCGGCGGTGAGAGCGCCGAATCCTAACCACTAGACCACCAGGGAGGGATGGTGGGCTGGAGGGCTCGTGGGCTGCTGGGCTGGTGGGCTGGAGGGCTGGAGGGCTGGTAGTCTGTTCTCCTGATAACAAGGTGAGAATGAGCAGACATCAATGCTTGCCACCGTCACATCGAAAACCAACAAGTCTGTAACAATCGGGGGTCTTTACTTTTGGTGGGCCAGTGGCGCAATGGATAACGCGTCTGACTACGGATCAGAAGATTCTAGGTTCGACTCCTGGCTGGCTCGCTCTGTGCTTGTTTTTCTCCGGCTTATTTTGTTGTTGTGTTTTTTTTCTCCAAAGTCCAAAAGAAAAGGCAACTCTCTAGGCATTCTTCTATTTTTTCCAAAAAAAGGCACATTCTGCACACCCATTCCGATGTCTAGGGGAGACACGGACATGCTTTGGTATTGCCATTCGTCTCACAAAATGCAGGCTGGTGGGCCAGTTGATTCTAGAATGAACAATTTCATCGTTACTCTGTAACCGCTTTACTACTTTGAAGGGTGCAATGCCATGTGGTTTTGATGTCACAGGCTTGCCATTTTGAAGCCTTATCACTAATTGCCACCTGGACATTGAGAATAATTTGTAATCTGCATTAAACTGAACGAGCGAATAATCAGCATATTAAAAATTGGTCTCACTTTCATTATTAACCTCACAACATGTCAGTTTTGTACCTTGACAGACCGACGATAGGCAGTTTTTCCTCTAGATAACGGTTGCCATGTGTGTTTTCAGATGCATGACACAAGTATTTTCACCTGGACAAGACCTTAATTACCAGTTCGAGGTATAAATTCAGCAATCACAGGATTCTGGCCAAAAAACTGAACCTTGTGTGAGTCAACAAACATGTCCCTTGAATGCATGCAACACTATATATTTCAGTAAACCGTCCCTTCGGATGATTCTTGTATTGCCAAATTATTATCACATTGTTACAGTCACACACCAAAAGCAACAGGCCACTACAAAACCCTGCGCCCACACTGGCCACATTTATGGAAAGTGGCCCACAAGCTTGTGGCCAGTTAAAGCTGGCCAGTTCCCATATGGTCTAGCAGTTAGGATTCCTGGTTTTCTTGTACGCAGCCAGGGGTTGACTCCAGTTTTTCCTCTAGATAAAGGTTGCTGTGTGTGTTTTCAAATGGATGACACAAGTATTTTCACTTGGACAAGAGCTTAATTACCAGTTTGAGGAATCAATTCTGCAATCACAGGAATCTGCCCAAATACACTGAACCCCCGGGTTGAGTGAAAAAACAGATTCCCTGAATGCATACAACACTATATAATTCAGAAAACCGTCCTTTTGCATAATTCTTGTTTTGCCAAATTACTATCACATTGTTACAGTCACAGAACTAAAGCAACAGGCCACTACAAGGTCCTTCGCCCACACTGACCACATGTATGGAAAGTGCGCCAGAAGCCCATGGCCAGTTTAAAGTGTCCTAATCCCATATGGTCTAGCGGTTAGGATTCCTGGTTTTCTCCCAGGCGGCCCGGGTTCAACTCCCGGTATGGGAATGCATGCTCCTTTTTGCTTCCCTCCTCAAAAATCCAGCAAATCTTCCTGCACCAGAAGTGACTTTTTGGCCAGCAGTAGAGCTACAGAACCCTGATATGTCGAGGTTCTGATCCAGCAAATCTTCCTGCACCAGAAGTGACTTTTTGGCCAGCAGTAGAGCTACAGAACCCTGATATGTCGAGGTTCTGACTAGCCCTTAGCCCCTTCGATAGCTCAGCTGGTAGAGCGGAGGACTGTAGGTTGGAGTGTTGGCCATCCTTAGGTCGCTGGTTCAACTCCGGCTCGAAGGAGGTGTTTTTTTTCATGTTCCCACCAATGTTTTGGCTTGGAGCTGGCTTTCTCACATCTGTCAGCAGAGCTTGAATTCGCAGTCCACAATTGGAAGGCAAAAGAGCTTTCCCTGACCGGGAATCGAACCCGGGCCGCGGCGGTGAGAGCGCCGAATCCTAACCACTAGACCACCAGGGAGGGATGGTGGGCTGGAGGGCTCGTGGGCTGCTGGGCTGGTGGGCTGGAGGGCTGGAGGGCTGGTAGTCTGTTCTCCTGATAACAAGGTGAGAATGAGCAGACATCAATGCTTGCCACCGTCACATCGAAAACCAACAAGTCTGTAACAATCGGGGGTCTTTACTTTTGGTGGGCCAGTGGCGCAATGGATAACGCGTCTGACTACGGATCAGAAGATTCTAGGTTCGACTCCTGGCTGGCTCGCTCTGTGCTTGTTTTTCTCCGGCTTATTTTGTTGTTGTGTTTTTTTTCTCCAAAGTCCAAAAGAAAAGGCAACTCTCTAGGCATTCTTCTATTTTTTCCAAAAAAAGGCACATTCTGCACACCCATTCCGATGTCTAGGGGAGACACGGACATGCTTTGGTATTGCCATTCGTCTCACAAAATGCAGGCTGGTGGGCCAGTTGATTCTAGAATGAACAATTTCATCGCTACTCTGTAACCGCTTTACTACTTTGAAGGGTGCAATGCCATGTGGTTTTGATGTCACAGGCTTGCCATTTTGAAGCCTTATCACTAATTGCCACCTGGACATTGAGAATAATTTGTAATCTGCATTAAACTGAACGAGCGAATAATCAGCATATTAAAAATTGGTCTCACTTTCATTATTAACCTCACAACATGTCAGTTTTGTACCTTGACAGACCGACGATAGGCAGTTTTTCCTCTAGATAACGGTTGCCATGTGTGTTTTCAGATGCATGACACAAGTATTTTCACCTGGACAAGACCTTAATTACCAGTTCGAGGTATAAATTCAGCAATCACAGGATTCTGGCCAAAAAACTGAACCTTGTGTGAGTCAACAAACATGTCCCTTGAATGCATGCAACACTATATATTTCAGTAAACCGTCCCTTCGGATGATTCTTGTATTGCCAAATTATTATCACATTGTTACAGTCACACACCAAAAGCAACAGGCCACTACAAAACCCTGCGCCCACACTGGCCACATTTATGGAAAGTGGCCCACAAGCTTGTGGCCAGTTAAAGCTGGCCAGTTCCCATATGGTCTAGCAGTTAGGATTCCTGGTTTTCTTGTACGCAGCCAGGGGTTGACTCCAGTTTTTCCTCTAGATAAAGGTTGCCGTGTGTGTTTTCAAATGGATGACACAAGTATTTTCACTTGGACAAGAGCTTAATTACCAGTTTGAGGAATCAATTCTGCAATCACAGGAATCTGCCCAAATACACTGAACCCCCGGGTTGAGTGAAAAAACAGATTCCCTGAATGCATACAACACTATATAATTCAGAAAACCGTCCTTTTGCATAATTCTTGTTTTGCCAAATTACTATCACATTGTTACAGTCACAGAACACAGAACTAAAGCAACAGTGGTGGGGTGAGAATGAGTGCAATGCCATGTGGTTTTGATGTCACAGGCTTGCCATTTTGAAGCCTTATCACTAATTGCCACCTGGACATTGAGAATAATTTGTAATCTGCATTAAACTGAACGAGCGAATAATCAGCAATTTTGCGGATTAAAAATTGGTCTCACTTTCATTATTAACCTCACAACATGTCAGTTTTGTACCTTGACAGACCGACGATAGGCAGTTTTTCCTCTAGATAACGGTTGCCATGTGTGTTTTCAGATGCATGACACAAGTATTTTCACCTGGACAAGACCTTAATTACCAGTTCGAGGTATAAATTCAGCAATCACAGGATTCTGGCCAAAAAACTGAACCATGTGTGAGTCAACAAACATGTCCCTTGAATGCATGCAACACTATATATTTCATATATATATATATACAGTCACAGAACTAAAGCAACAGGCCACTACAAGGTCCTGCGCCCACCCTGACCACATGTATGGAAAGTGCGCCAGAAGCCCATGGCCAGTTTAAAGTGTCCAGATCCCATATGGTCTAGCGGTTAGGATTCCTGGTTTTCACCCAGGCGGCCCGGGTTCAACTCCCGGTATGGGAATGCATGCTCCTTTTTGCTTCCCTCCTCAAAAATCCATCAAATCTTCCTGCACCAGAAGTGACTTTTTGGCCAGCAGTAGAGCTACAGAACCCTGATATGTCGAGGTTCTGACTAGCCCTTAGCCCCTTCGATAGCTCAGCTGGTAGAGCGGAGGACTGTAGGTTGGAGTGTTGGCCATCCTTAGGTCGCTGGTTCAACTCCGGCTCGAAGGAGGTGTTTTTTTCATGTTCCCACCAATGTTTTGGCTTGGAGCTGGCTTTCTCACATCTGTCAGCAGAGCTTGAATTCGCAGTCCACAATTGGAAGGCAAAAGAGCTTTCCCTGAACGGGAATCGAACCCGGGCCGCGGCGGTGAGAGCGCCGAATCCTAACCGCTAGACCACCAGTGAGGGATGGTGGGCTGGAGGGCTCGTGGGCTGCTGGGCTGGTGGGCTGGAGGGCTGGTAGTCTGTTCTCCTGATAACAAGGTGAGAATGAGCAGACATCAATGCTTGCCACCGTCACATCGAAAACCAACAAGTCTGTAACAATCGGGGGTCTTTACTTTTGGTGGGCCAGTGGCGCAATGGATAACGCGTCTGACTACGGATCAGAAGATTCTAGGTTCGACTCCTGGCTGGCTCGCTCTGTGCTTGTTTTTCTCCGGCTTATTTTGTTGTTGTGTTTTTTTTTCTCCAAAGTCCAAAAGAAAAGGCAACTCTCTAGGCATTCTTCTATTTTTTCCAAAAAAAGGCACATTCTGCACACCCATTCCGATGTCTAGGGGAGACACGGACATGCAGTCTCACAAAATGCAGGCTGGTGGGCCAGTTGATTCTAGAATGAACAATTTCATCGCTACTCTGTAACCGCTTTACTACTTTGAAGGGTGCAATGCCATGTGGTTTTGATGTCACAGGCTTGCCATTTTGAAGCCTTATCACTAATTGCCACCTGGACATTGAGAATAATTTGTAATCTGCATTAAACTGAACGAGCGAATAATCAGCATATTAAAAATTGGTCTCACTTTCATTATTAACCTCACAACATGTCAGTTTTGTACCTTGACAGACCGACGATAGGCAGTTTTTCCTCTAGATAACGGTTGCCATGTGTGTTTTCAGATGCATGACACAAGTATTTTCACCTGGACAAGACCTTAATTACCAGTTCGAGGTATAAATTCAGCAATCACAGGATTCTGGCCAAAAAACTGAACCATGTGTGAGTCAACAAACATGTCCCTTGAATGCATGCAACACTATATATTTCAGTAAACCGTCCCTTCGGATGATTCTTGTATTGCCAAATTATTATCACATTGTTACAGTCACACACCAAAAGCAACAGGCCACTACAAAACCCTGCGCCCACACTGGCCACATTTATGGAAAGTGGCCCACAAGCTTGTGGCCAGTTAAAGCTGGCCAGTTCCCATATGGGCTGGTGGGCTCGTGGGCTGGTGGGCAGGAGGGCTGGTGGGCTGGTGGGCTGGTGGGCTGGTGGGCTGGTGGGCTGGTGGGCTGGTGGGCTGGTGGGCTGGAGGGCTGGAGGGCTGGTAGTCTGTTCTCCTGATAACAAGGTGAGAATGAGCAGACATCAATGCTTGCCACCGTCACATCGAAAACCAACAAGTCTGTAACAATCGGGGGTCTTTACTAATGGTGGGCCAGTGGCGCAATGGATAACGCGTCTGACTACGGATCAGAAGATTCTAGGTTCGACTCCTGGCTGGCTCGCTCTGTGCTTGTTTTTCTCCGGCTTATTTTGTTGTTGTGTTTTTTTTCTCCAAAGTCCAAAAGAAAAGGCAACTCTCTAGGCATTCTTCTATTTTTTTCAAAAAAAGGCACATTCTGCACACCCATTCCGATGTCTAGGGGAGACACGGACATGCTTTGGTATTGCCATTCGTCTCACAAAATGCAGGCTGGTGGGCCAGTTGATTCTAGAAAGAACAATTTCATCGCTACTCTGTAACCGCTTTACTACTTTGAAGGGTGCAATGCCATGTGGTTTTGATGTCACAGGCTTGCCATTTTGAAGCCTTATCACTAATTGCCACCTGGACATTGAGAATAATTTGTAATCTGCATTAAACTGAACGAGCGAATAATCAGCAATTTTGCGGATTAAAAATTGGTCTCACTTTCATTATTAACCTCACAACATGTCAGTTTTGTACCTTGACAGAAACCGTCCCTTCGGATGATTCTTGTATTGCCAAATTATTATCACATTGTTACAGTCACACACCAAAAGCAACAGGCCACTACAAAACCCTGCGCCCACACTGGCCACATTTATGGAAAGTGGCCCACAAGCTTGTGGCCAGTTAAAGCTGGCCAGTTCCCATATGGTCTAGCAGTTAGGATTCCTGGTTTTCTCGTACGCAGCCAGGGGTTGACTCCAGTTTTTCCTCTAGATAAAGGTTGCCGTGTGTGTTTTCAAATGGATGACACGAGTATTTTCACTTGGACAAGAGCTTAATTACCAGTTTGAGGAATCAATTCTGCAATCACAGGAATCTGCCCAAATACACTGAACCCCCGGGTTGAGTGAAAAAACAGATTCCCTGAATGCATACAACACTTTATAATTCAGAAAACCGTCCTTTTGGATAATTCTTGTTTTGCCAAATTATTATCACATTGTTACAGTCACAGAACTAAAGCAACAGGCCACTACAAGGTCCTGCGCCCACGCTGACCACATGTATGGAAAGTGCGCCAGAAGCCCATGGCCAGTTTAAAGTGTCCAGATCCCATATGGTCTAGCGGTTAGGATTCCTGGTTTTCACCCAGGCGGCCCGGGTTCAACTCCCGGTATGGGAATGCATGCTCCTTTTTGCTTCCCTCCTCAAAAATCCAGCAAATCTTCCTGCACCAGAAGTGACTTTTTGGCCAGCAGTAGAGCTACAGAACCCTGATATGTCGAGGTTCTGACTAGCCCTTAGCCCCTTCGATAGCTCAGCTGGTAGAGCGGAGGACTGTAGGTTGGAGTGTTGGCCATCCTTAGGTCGCTGGTTCAACTCCGGCTCGAAGGAGGTGTTTTTTTCATGTTCCCACCAATGTTTTGGCTTGGAGCTGGCTTTCTCACATCTGTCAGCAGAGCTTGAAATCGCAGTCCACAATTGGAAGGCAAAAGAGCTTTCCCTGACCGGGAATCGAACCCGGGCCGCGGCGGTGAGAGCGCCGAATCCTAACCACTAGACCACCAGGGAGGGATGGTGGGCTGGAGGGCTCGTGGGCTGCTGGGCTGGTGGGCTGGAGGGCTGGAGGGCTGGTAGTCTGTTCTCCTGATAACAAGGTGAGAATGAGCAGACATCAATGCTTGCCACCGTCACATCGAAAACCAACAAGTCTGTAACAATCGGGGGTCTTTACTTTTGGTGGGCCAGTGGCGCAATGGATAACGCGTCTGACTACGGATCAGAAGATTCTAGGTTCGACTCCTGGCTGGCTCGCTCTGTGCTTGTTTTTCTCCGGCTTATTTTGTTGTTGTGTTTTTTTTCTCCAAAGTCCAAAAGAAAAGGCAACTCTCTAGGCATTCTTCTATTTTTTCCAAAAAAAGGCACATTCTGCACACCCATTCCGATGTCTAGGGGAGACACGGACATGCTTTGGTATTGCCATTCGTCTCACAAAATGCAGGCTGGTGGGCCAGTTGATTCTAGAATGAACAATTTCATCGCTACTCTGTAACCGCTTTACTACTTTGAAGGGTGCAATGCCATGTGGTTTTGATGTCACAGGCTTGCCATTTTGAAGCCTTATCACTAATTGCCACCTGGACATTGAGAATAATTTGTAATCTGCATTAAACTGAACGAGCGAATAATCAGCATATTAAAAATTGGTCTCACTTTCATTATTAACCTCACAACATGTCAGTTTTGTACCTTGACAGACCGACGATAGGCAGTTTTTCCTCTAGATAACGGTTGCCATGTGTGTTTTCAGATGCATGACACAAGTATTTTCACCTGGACAAGACCTTAATTACCAGTTCGAGGTATAAATTCAGCAATCACAGGATTCTGGCCAAAAAACTGAACCTTGTGTGAGTCAACAAACATGTCCCTTGAATGCATGCAACACTATATATTTCAGTAAACCGTCCCTTCGGATGATTCTTGTATTGCCAAATTATTATCACATTGTTACAGTCACACACCAAAAGCAACAGGCCACTACAAAACCCTGCGCCCACACTGGCCACATTTATGGAAAGTGGCCCACAAGCTTGTGGCCAGTTAAAGCTGGCCAGTTCCCATATGGTCTAGCAGTTAGGATTCCTGGTTTTCTTGTACGCAGCCAGGGGTTGACTCCAGTTTTTCCTCTAGATAAAGGTTGCCGTGTGTGTTTTCAAATGGATGACACAAGTATTTTCACTTGGACAAGAGCTTAATTACCAGTTTGAGGAATCAATTCTGCAATCACAGGAATCTGCCCAAATACACTGAACCCCCGGGTTGAGTGAAAAAACAGATTCCCTGAATGCATACAACACTATATAATTCAGAAAACCGTCCTTTTGCATAATTCTTGTTTTGCCAAATTACTATCACATTGTTACAGTCACAGAACTAAAGCAACAGGCCACTACAAGGTCCTTCGCCCACACTGACCACATGTATGGAAAGTGCGCCAGAAGCCCATGGCCAGTTTAAAGTGTCCAAATCCCATATGGTCTAGCGGTTAGGATTCCTGGTTTTCTCCCAGGCGGCCCGGGTTCAACTCCCGGTATGGGAATGCATGCTCCTTTTTGCTTCCCTCCTCAAAAATCCAGCAAATCTTCCTGCACCAGAAGTGACTTTTTGGCCAGCAGTAGAGCTACAGAACCCTGATATGTCGAGGTTCTGATCCAGCAAATCTTCCTGCACCAGAAGTGACTTTTTGGCCAGCAGTAGAGCTACAGAACCCTGATATGTCGAGGTTCTGACTAGCCCTTAGCCCCTTCGATAGCTCAGCTGGTAGAGCGGAGGACTGTAGGTTGGAGTGTTGGCCATCCTTAGGTCGCTGGTTCAACTCCGGCTCGAAGGAGGTGTTTTTTTTCATGTTCCCACCAATGTTTTGGCTTGGAGCTGGCTTTCTCACAGCTGTCAGCAGAGCTTGAATTCGCAGTCCACAATTGGAAGGCAAAAGAGCTTTCCCTGACCGGGAATCGAACCCGGGCCGCGGCGGTGAGAGCGCCGAATCCTAACCACTAGACCACCAGGGATGGACGGTGGGCTGGAGGGCTCGTGGGCTGGTGGGCAGGAGGGCTGGAGGGCTCGTGGGCTGGTGGGCTGGTGGGCTGGAGGGCTGGTAGTCTGTTCTCCTGATAACAAGGTGAGAATGAGCAGACATCAATGCTTGCCACCGTCACATCGAAAACCAACAAGTCTGTAACAATTGGGGGTCTTTACTAATGGTGGGCAAGTGGCGCAATGGATAACGCGTCTGACTACGGATCAGAAGATTCTAGGTTCGACTCCTGGCTGGCTCGCTCTGTGCTTGTTTTTCTCCGGCTTATTTTGTTGTTGTGTTTTTTTTCTCCAAAGTCCAAAAGAAAAGGCAACTCTCTAGGCATTCTTCTATTTTTTCCAAAAAAAGGCACATTCTGCACACCCATTCCGATGTCTAGGGGAGACACGGACATGCTTTGGTATTGCCATTCGTCTCACAAAATGCAGGCTGGTGGGCCAGTTGATTCTAGAAAGAACAATTTCATCGCTACTCTGTAACCGCTTTACTACTTTGAAGGGTGCAATGCCATGTGGTTTTGATGTCACAGGCTTGCCATTTTAAAGCCTTATCACTAATTGCCACCTGGACATTGAGAATAATTTGTAATCTGCATTAAACTGAACGAGCGAATAATCAGCAATTTTGCGGATTAAAAATTGGTCTCACTTTCATTATTAACCTCACAACATGTCAGTTTTGTACCTTGACAGACCGACGATAGGCAGTTTTTCCTCTAGATAACGGTTGCCATGTGTGTTTTCAGATGCATGACACAAGTATTTTCACCTGGACAAGACCTTAATTACCAGTTCGAGGTATAAATTCAGCAATCACAGGATTCTGGCCAAAAAACTGAACCATGTGTGAGTCAACAAACATGTCCCTTGAATGCATGCAACACTATATATTTCAGTAAACCGTCCCTTCGGATGATTCTTGTATTGCCAAATTATTATCACATTGTTACAGTCACACACCAAAAGCAACAGGCCACTACAAAACCCTGCGCCCACACTGGCCACATTTATGGAAAGTGGCCCACAAGCTTGTGGCCAGTTAAAGCTGGCCAGTTCCCATATGGGCTGGAGGGCTCGTGGGCTGGTGGGCAGGAGGGCTGGAGGGCTGGTGGGCTGGAGGGCTGGTAGTCTGTTCTCCTGATAACAAGGTGAGAATGAGCAGACATCAATGCTTGCCACCGTCACATCGAAAACCAACAAGTCTGTAACAATCGGGGGTCTTTACTAATGGTGGGCCAGTGGCGCAATGGATAACGCGTCTGACTACGGATCAGAAGATTCTAGGTTCAACTCCTGGCTGGCTCGCTCTGTGCTTGTTTTTCTCCGGCTTATTTTGTTGTTGTGTTTTTTTTCTCCAAAGTCCAAAAGAAAAGGCAACTCTCTAGGCATTCTTCTATTTTTTTTCAAAAAAAGGCACATTCTGCACACCCATTCAGATGTCTAGGGGAGACACGGACATGCTTTGGTATTGCCATTCGTCTCACAAAATGCAGGCTGGTGGGCCAGTTGATTCTAGAAAGAACAATTTCATCGCTACTCTGTAACCGCTTTACTACTTTGAAGGGTGCAATGCCATGTGGTTTTGATGTCACAGGCTTGCCATTTTGAAGCCTTATCACTAATTGCCACCTGGACATTGAGAATAATTTGTAATCTGCATTAAACTGAACGAGCGAATAATCAGCAATTTTGCGGATTAAAAATTGGTCTCACTTTCATTATTAACCTCACAACATGTCAGTTTTGTACCTTGACAGAAACCGTCCCTTCGGATGATTCTTGTATTGCCAAATTATTATCACATTGTTACAGTCACACACCAAAAGCAACAGGCCACTACAAAACCCTGCGCCCACACTGGCCACATTTATGGAAAGTGGCCCACAAGCTTGTGGCCAGTTAAAGCTGGCCAGTTCCCATATGGTCTAGCAGTTAGGATTCCTGGTTTTCTCGTACGCAGCCAGGGGTTGACTCCAGTTTTTCCTCTAGATAAAGGTTGCCGTGTGTGTTTTCAAATGGATGACACGAGTATTTTCACTTGGACAAGAGCTTAATTACCAGTTTGAGGAATCAATTCTGCAATCACAGGAATCTGCCCAAATACACTGAACCCCCGGGTTGAGTGAAAAAACAGATTCCCTGAATGCATACAACACTATATAATTCAGAAAACCGTCCTTTTGGATAATTCTTGTTTTGCCAAATTATTATCACATTGTTACAGTCACAGAACTAAAGCAACAGGCCACTACAAGGTCCTGCGCCCACGCTGACCACATGTATGGAAAGTGCGCCAGAAGCCCATGGCCAGTTTAAAGTGTCCAGATCCCATATGGTCTAGCGGTTAGGATTCCTGGTTTTCACCCAGGCGGCCCGGGTTCAACTCCCGGTATGGGAATGCATGCTCCTTTTTGCTTCCCTCCTCAAAAATCCAGCAAATCTTCCTGCACCAGAAGTGACTTTTTGGCCAGCAGTAGAGCTACAGAACCCTGATATGTCGAGGTTCTGACTAGCCATTAGCCCCTTCGATAGCTCAGCTGGTAGAGCGGAGGACTGTAGGTTGGAGTGTTGGCCATCCTTAGGTCGCTGGTTCAACTCCGGCTCGAAGGAGGTGTTTTTTTCATGTTCCCACCAATGTTTTGGCTTGGAGCTGGCTTTCTCACATCTGTCAGCAGAGCTTGAATTCGCAGTCCACAATTGGAAGGCAAAAGAGCTTTCCCTGACCGGGAATCGAACCCGGGCCGCGGCGGTGAGAGCGCCGAATCCTAACCACTAGACCACCAGGGAGGGATGGTGGGCTGGAGGGCTCGTGGGCTGCTGGGCTGGTGGGCTGGAGGGCTGGAGGGCTGGTAGTCTGTTCTCCTGATAACAAGGTGAGAATGAGCAGACATCAATGCTTGCCACCGTCACATCGAAAACCAACAAGTCTGTAACAATCGGGGGTCTTTACTTTTGGTGGGCCAGTGGCGCAATGGATAACGCGTCTGACTACGGATCAGAAGATTCTAGGTTCGACTCCTGGCTGGCTCGCTCTGTGCTTGTTTTTCTCCGGCTTATTTTGTTGTTGTGTTTTTTTTTCTCCAAAGTCCAAAAGAAAAGGCAACTCTCTAGGCATTCTTCTATTTTTTCCAAAAAAAGGCACATTCTGCACACCCATTCCGATGTCTAGGGGAGACACGGACATGCAGTCTCACAAAATGCAGGCTGGTGGGCCAGTTGATTCTAGAATGAACAATTTCATCGCTACTCTGTAACCGCTTTACTACTTTGAAGGGTGCAATGCCATGTGGTTTTGATGTCACAGGCTTGCCATTTTGAAGCCTTATCACTAATTGCCACCTGGACATTGAGAATAATTTGTAATCTGCATTAAACTGAACGAGCGAATAATCAGCAATTTTGCGGATTAAAAATTGGTCTCACTTTCATTATTAACCTCACAACATGTCAGTTTTGTACCTTGACAGACCGACGATAGGCAGTTTTTCCTCTAGATAACGGTTGCCATGTGTGTTTTCAGATGCATGACACAAGTATTTTCACCTGGACAAGACCTTAATTACCAGTTCGAGGTATAAATTCAGCAATCACAGGATTCTGGCCAAAAAACTGAACCATGTGTGAGTCAACAAACATGTCCCTTGAATGCATGCAACACTATATATTTCAGTAAACCGTCCCTTCGGATGATTCTTGTATTGCCAAATTATTATCACATTGTTACAGTCACACACCAAAAGCAACAGGCCACTACAAAACCCTGCGCCCACACTGGCCACATTTATGGAAAGTGGCCCACAAGCTTGTGGCCAGTTAAAGCTGGCCAGTTCCCATATGGGCTGGAGGGCTCGTGGGCTGGTGGGCAGGAGGGCTGGAGGGCTGGTGGGCTGGTGGGCTGGTGGGCTGGTGGGCTGGAGGGCTGGTGGGCTGGAGGGCTGGTGGGCTGGAGGGCTGGTGGGCTGGAGGGCTGGTAGTCTGTTCTCCTGATAACAAGGTGAGAATGAGCAGACATCAATGCTTGCCACCGTCACATCGAAAACCAACAAGTCTGTAACAATCGGGGGTCTTACTAATGGTGGGCCAGTGGCGCAATGGATAACGCGTCTGACTACGGATCAGAAGATTCTAGGTTCGACTCCTGGCTGGCTCGCTCTGTGCTTGTTTTTCTCCGGCTTATTTTGTTGTTGTGTTTTTTTTCTCCAAAGTCCAAAAGAAAAGGCAACTCTCTAGGCATTCTTCTATTTTTTTTCAAAAAAAGGCACATTCTGCACACCCATTCCGATGTCTAGGGGAGACACGGACATGCTTTGGTATTGCCATTCGTCTCACAAAATGCAGGCTGGTGGGCCAGTTGATTCTAGAAAGAACAATTTCATCGCTACTCTGTAACCGCTTTACTACTTTGAAGGGTGCAATGCCATGTGGTTTTGATGTCACAGGCTTGCCATTTTGAAGCCTTATCACTAATTGCCACCTGGACATTGAGAATAATTTGTAATCTGCATTAAACTGAACGAGCGAATAATCAGCAATTTTGCAGATTAAAAATTGGTCTCACTTTCATTATTAACCTCACAACATGTCAGTTTTGTACCTTGACAGAAACCGTCCCTTCGGATGATTCTTGTATTGCCAAATTATTATCACATTGTTACAGTCACACACCAAAAGCAACAGGCCACTACAAAACCCTGCGCCCACACTGGCCACATTTATGGAAAGTGGCCCACAAGCTTGTGGCCAGTTAAAGCTGGCCAGTTCCCATATGGTCTAGCAGTTAGGATTCCTGGTTTTCTCGTACGCAGCCAGGGGTTGACTCCAGTTTTTCCTCTAGATAAAGGTTGCTGTGTGTGTTTTCAAATGGATGACACGAGTATTTTCACTTGGACAAGAGCTTAATTACCAGTTTGAGGAATCAATTCTGCAATCACAGGAATCTGCCCAAATACACTGAACCCCCGGGTTGAGTGAAAAAACAGATTCCCTGAATGCATACAACACTATATAATTCAGAAAACCGTCCTTTTGGATAATTCTTGTTTTGCCAAATTATTATCACATTGTTACAGTCACAGAACTAAAGCAACAGGCCACTACAAGGTCCTGCGCCCACGCTGACCACATGTATGGAAAGTGCGCCAGAAGCCCATGGCCAGTTTAAAGTGTCCAGATCCCATATGGTCTAGCGGTTAGGATTCCTGGTTTTCACCCAGGCGGCCCGGGTTCAACTCCCGGTATGGGAATGCATGCTCCTTTTTGCTTCCCTCCTCAAAAATCCAGCAAATCTTCCTGCACCAGAAGTGACTTTTTGGCCAGCAGTAGAGCTACAGAACCCTGATATGTCGAGGTTCTGACTAGCCCTTAGCCCCTTCGATAGCTCAGCTGGTAGAGCGGAGGACTGTAGGTTGGAGTGTTGGCCATCCTTAGGTCGCTGGTTCAACTCCGGCTCGAAGGAGGTGTTTTTTTCATGTTCCCACCAATGTTTTGGCTTGGAGCTGGCTTTCTCACAGCTGTCAGCAGAGCTTGAATTCGCAGTCCACAATTGGAAGGCAAAAGAGCTTTCCCTGACCGGGAATCGAACCCGGGCCGCGGCGGTGAGAGCGCCGAATCCTAACCACTAGACCACCAGGGATGGACGGTGGGCTGGAGGGCTCGTGGGCTGGTGGGCAGGAGGGCTGGAGGGCTCGTGGGCTGGTGGGCTGGTGGGCTGGAGGGCTGGTAATCTGTTCTCCTGATAACAAGGTGAGAATGAGCAGACATCAATGCTTGCCACCGTCACATCGAAAACCAACAAGTCTGTAACAATCGGGGGTCTTTACTAATGGTGGGCCAGTGGCGCAATGGATAACGCGTCTGACTACGGATCAGAAGATTCTAGGTTCGACTCCTGGCTGGCTCGCTCTGTGCTTGTTTTTCTCCGGCTTATTTTGTTGTTGTGTTTTTTTTCTCCAAAGTCCAATTTCTCCAAAAATCCAGCAAATCTTCCTGCACCAGAAGTGACTTTTTGGCCAGCAGTAGAGCTACAGAACCCTGATATGTCGAGGTTCTGACTAGCCCTTAGCCCCTTCGATAGCTCAGCTGGTAGAGCGGAGGACTGTAGGTTGGAGTGTTGGCCATCCTTAGGTCGCTGGTTCAACTCCGGCTCGAAGGAGGTGTTTTTTTCATGTTCCCACCAATGTTTTGGCTTGGAGCTGGCTTTCTCACAGCTGTCAGCAGAGCTTGAATTCGCAGTCCACAATTGGAAGGCAAAAGAGCTTTCCCTGACCGGGAATCGAACCCGGGCCGCGGCGGTGAGAGCGCCGAATCCTAACCACTAGACCACCAGGGATGGACGGTGGGCTGGAGGGCTCGTGGGCTGGTGGGCAGGAGGGCTGGAGGGCTCGTGGGCTGGTGGGCTGGTGGGCTGGTGGGCTGGAGGGCTGGTAATCTGTTCTCCTGATAACAAGGTGAGAATGAGCAGACATCAATGCTTGCCACCGTCACATCGAAAACCAACAAGTCTGTAACAATCGGGGGTCTTTACTAATGGTGGGCCAGTGGCGCAATGGATAACGCGTCTGACTACGGATCAGAAGATTCTAGGTTCGACTCCTGGCTGGCTCGCTCTGTGCTTGTTTTTCTCCGGCTTATTTTGTTGTTGTGTTTTTTTTCTCCAAAGTCCAAAAGAAAAGGCAACTCTCTAGGCATTCTTCTATTTTTTCCAAAAAAAGGCACATTCTGCACACCCATTCCGATGTCTAGGGGAGACACGGACATGCTTTGGTATTGCCATTCGTCTCACAAAATGCAGGCTGGTGGGCCAGTTGATTCTAGAAAGAACAATTTCATCGCTACTCTGTAACCGCTTTACTACTTTGAAGGGTGCAATGCCATGTGGTTTTGATGTCACAGGCTTGCCATTTTGAAGCCTTATCACTAATTGCCACCTGGACATTGAGAATAATTTGTAATCTGCATTAAACTGAACGAGCGAATAATCAGCAATTTTGCGGATTAAAAATTGGTCTCACTTTCATTATTAACCTCACAACATGTCAGTTTTGTACCTTGACAGACCGACGATAGGCAGTTTTTCCTCTAGATAACGGTTGCCATGTGTGTTTTCAGATGCATGACACAAGTATTTTCACCTGGACAAGACCTTAATTACCAGTTCGAGGTATAAATTCAGCAATCACAGGATTCTGGCCAAAAAACTGAACCATGTGTGAGTCAACAAACATGTCCCTTGAATGCATGCAACACTATATATTTCAGTAAACCGTCCCTTCGGATGATTCTTGTATTGCCAAATTATTATCACATTGTTACAGTCACACACCAAAAGCAACAGGCCACTACAAAACCCTGCGCCCACACTGGCCACATTTATGGAAAGTGGCCCACAAGCTTGTGGCCAGTTAAAGCTGGCCAGTTCCCATATGGTCTAGCAGTTAGGATTCCTGGTTTTCTCGTACGCAGCCAGGGGTTGACTCCAGTTTTTCCTCTAGATAAAGGTTGCCGTGTGTGTTTTCAAATGGATGACACGAGTATTTTCACTTGGACAAGAGCTTAATTACCAGTTTGAGGAATCAATTCTGCAATCACAGGAATCTGCCCAAATACACTGAACCCCCGGGTTGAGTGAAAAAACAGATTCCCTGAATGCATACAACACTATATAATTCAGAAAACCGTCCTTTTGGATAATTCTTGTTTTGCCAAATTATTATCACATTGTTACAGTCACAGAACTAAAGCAACAGGCCACTACAAGGTCCTGCGCCCACGCTGACCACATGTATGGAAAGTGCGCCAGAAGCCCATGGCCAGTTTAAAGTGTCCAGATCCCATATGGTCTAGCGGTTAGGATTCCTGGTTTTCACCCAGGCGGCCCGTGTTCAACTCCCGGTATGGGAATGCATGCTCCTTTTTGCTTCCCTCCTCAAAAATCCAGCAAATCTTCCTACACCAGAAGTGACTTTTTGGCCAGCAGTAGAGCTACAGAACCCTGATATGTCGAGGTTCTGACTAGCCCTTAGCCCCTTCGATAGCTCAGCTGGTAGAGCAGAGGACTGTATGTTGGAGTGTTGGCCATCCTTAGGTCGCTGGTTCAACTCCGGCTCGAAGGAGGTGTTTTTTTCATGTTCCCACCAATGTTTTGGCTTGGAGCTGGCTTTCTCACAGCTGTCAGCAGAGCTTGAATTCGCAGTCCACAATTGGAAGGCAAAAGAGCTTTCCCTGACCGGGAATCGAACCCGGGCCGCGGCGGTGAGAACGCCGAATTCTAACCACTAGACCACCAGGGAGGGATGGTGGGCTGGAGGGCTCGTGGGCTGGAGGGCTCGTGGGCTGCTGGGCTGGTGGGCTGGAGGGCTGGAGGGCTGGTAGTCTGTTCTCCTGATAACAAGGTGAGAATGAGCAGATATCAATGCTTGCCACCGTCACATCGAAAACCAACAAGTCTGTAACAATCGGGGGTCTTTACTTTTGGTGGGCCAGTGGCGCAATGGATAACGCGTCTGACTACGGATCAGAAGATTCTAGGTTCGACTCCTGGCTGGCTCGCTCTGTGCTTGTTTTTCTCCGGCTTATTTTGTTGTTGTGTTTTTTTTCTCCAAAGTCCAAAAGAAAAGGCAACTCTCTAGGCATTCTTCTATTTTTTCCAAAAAAAGGCACATTCTGCACACCCATTCCGATGTCTAGGGGAGACACGGACATGCAGTCTCACAAAATGCAGGCTGGTGGGCCAGTTGATTCTAGAATGAACAATTTCATCGCTACTCTGTAACCGCTTTACTACTTTGAAGGGTGCAATGCCATGTGGTTTTGATGTCACAGGCTTGCCATTTTGAAGCCTTATCACTAATTGCCACCTGGACATTGAGAATAATTTGTAATCTGCATTAAACTGAACGAGCGAATAATCAGCATATTAAAAATTGGTCTCACTTTCATTATTAACCTCACAACATGTCAGTTTTGTACCTTGACAGACCGACGATAGGCAGTTTTTCCTCTAGATAACGGTTGCCATGTGTGTTTTCAGATGCATGACACAAGTATTTTCACCTGGACAAGACCTTAATTACCAGTTCGAGGTATAAATTCAGCAATCACAGGATTCTGGCCAAAAAACTGAACCATGTGTGAGTCAACAAACATGTCCCTTGAATGCATGCAACACTATATATTTCAGTAAACCGTCCCTTCGGATGATTCTTGTATTGCCAAATTATTATCACATTGTTACAGTCACACACCAAAAGCAACAGGCCACTACAAAACCCTGCGCCCACACTGGCCACATTTATGGAAAGTGGCCCACAAGCTTGTGGCCAGTTAAAGCTGGCCAGTTCCCATATGGTCTAGCAGTTAGGATTCCTGGTTTTCTCGTACGCAGCCAGGGGTTGACTCCAGTTTTTCCTCTAGATAAAGGTTGCCGTGTGTGTTTTCAAATGGATGACACGAGTATTTTCACTTGGACAAGAGCTTAATTACCAGTTTGAGGAATCAATTCTGCAATCACAGGAATCTGCCCAAATACACTGAACCCCCGGGTTGAGTGAAAAAACAGATTCCCTGAATGCATACAACACTATATAATTCAGAAAACCGTCCTTTTGGATAATTCTTGTTTTGCCAAATTATTATCACATTGTTACAGTCACAGAACTAAAGCAACAGGCCACTACAAGGTCCTGCGCCCACGCTGACCACATGTATGGAAAGTGCGCCAGAAGCCCATGGCCAGTTTAAAGTGTCCAGATCCCATATGGTCTAGCGGTTAGGATTCCTGGTTTTCACCCAGGCGGCCCGTGTTCAACTCCCGGTATGGGAATGCATGCTCCTTTTTGCTTCCCTCCTCAAAAATCCAGCAAATCTTCCTACACCAGAAGTGACTTTTTGGCCAGCAGTAGAGCTACAGAACCCTGATATGTCGAGGTTCTGACTAGCCCTTAGCCCCTTCGATAGCTCAGCTGGTAGAGCGGAGGACTGTAGGTTGGAGTGTTGGCCATCCTTAGGTCGCTGGTTCAACTCCGGCTCGAAGGAGGTGTTTTTTTCATGTTCCCACCAATGTTTTGGCTTGGAGCTGGCTTTCTCACAGCTGTCAGCAGAGCTTGAATTCGCAGTCCACAATTGGAAGGCAAAAGAGCTTTCCCTGACCGGGAATCGAACCCGGGCCGCAGCGGTGAGAACGCCGAATTCTAACCACTAGACCACCAGGGAGGGATGGTGGGCTGGAGGGCTCGTGGGCTGGAGGGCTCGTGGGCTGCTGGGCTGGTGGGCTGGAGGGCTGGAGGGCTGGTAGTCTGTTCTCCTGATAACAAGGTGAGAATGAGCAGATATCAATGCTTGCCACCGTCACATCGAAAACCAACAAGTCTGTAACAATCGGGGGTCTTTACTTTTGGTGGGCCAGTGGCGCAATGGATAACGCGTCTGACTACGGATCAGAAGATTCTAGGTTCGACTCCTGGCTGGCTCGCTCTGTGCTTGTTTTTCTCCGGCTTATTTTGTTGTTGTGTTTTTTTTCTCCAAAGTCCAAAAGAAAAGGCAACTCTCTAGGCATTCTTCTATTTTTTCCAAAAAAAGGCACATTCTGCACACCCATTCCGATGTCTAGGGGAGACACGGACATGCAGTCTCACAAAATGCAGGCTGGTGGGCCAGTTGATTCTAGAATGAACAATTTCATCGCTACTCTGTAACCGCTTTACTACTTTGAAGGGTGCAATGCCATGTGGTTTTGATGTCACAGGCTTGCCATTTTGAAGCCTTATCACTAATTGCCACCTGGACATTGAGAATAATTTGTAATCTGCATTAAACTGAACGAGCGAATAATCAGCATATTAAAAATTGGTCTCACTTTCATTATTAACCTCACAACATGTCAGTTTTGTACCTTGACAGACCGACGATAGGCAGTTTTTCCTCTAGATAACGGTTGCCATGTGTGTTTTCAGATGCATGACACAAGTATTTTCACCTGGACAAGACCTTAATTACCAGTTCGAGGTATAAATTCAGCAATCACAGGATTCTGGCCAAAAAACTGAACCATGTGTGAGTCAACAAACATGTCCCTTGAATGCATGCAACACTATATATTTCAGTAAACCGTCCCTTCGGATGATTCTTGTATTGCCAAATTATTATCACATTGTTACAGTCACACACCAAAAGCAACAGGCCACTACAAATCCCTGCGCCCACACTGGCCACATTTATGGAAAGTGGCCCACAAGCTTGTGGCCAGTTAAAGCTGGCCAGTTCCCATATGGGCTGGAGGGCTCGTGGGCTGGTGGGCAGGAGGGCTGGAGGGCTGGTGGGCTGGAGGGCTGGTAGTCTGTTCTCCTGATAACAAGGTGAGAATGAGCAGACATCAATGCTTGCCACCGTCACATCGAAAACCAACAAGTCTGTAACAATCGGGGGTCTTTACTAATGGTGGGCCAGTGGCGCAATGGATAACGCGTCTGACTACGGATCAGAAGATTCTAGGTTCGACTCCTGGCTGGCTCGCTCTGTGCTTGTTTTTCTCCGGCTTATTTTGTTGTTGTGTTTTTTTTCTCCAAAGTCCAAAAGAAAAGGCAACTCTCTAGGCATTCTTCTATTTTTTTCAAAAAAAGGCACATTCTGCACACCCATTCAGATGTCTAGGGGAGACACGGACATGCTTTGGTATTGCCATTCGTCTCACAAAATGCAGGCTGGTGGGCCAGTTGATTCTAGAAAGAACAATTTCATCGCTACTCTGTAACCGCTTTACTACTTTGAAGGGTGCAATGCCATGTGGTTTTGATGTCACAGGCTTGCCATTTTGAAGCCTTATCACTAATTGCCACCTGGACATTGAGAATAATTTGTAATCTGCATTAAACTGAACGAGCGAATAATCAGCAATTTTGCGGATTAAAAATTGGTCTCACTTTCATTATTAACCTCACAACATGTCAGTTTTGTACCTTGACAGACCGACGATAGGCAGTTTTTCCTCTAGATAACGGTTGCCATGTGTGTTTTCAGATGCATGACACAAGTATTTTCACCTGGACAAGACCTTAATTACCAGTTCGAGGTATAAATTCAGCAATCACAGGATTCTGGCCAAAAAACTGAACCATGTGTGAGTCAACAAACATGTCCCTTGAATGCATGCAACACTATATATTTCAGTAAACCGTCCCTTCGGATGATTCTTGTATTGCCAAATTATTATCACATTGTTACAGTCACACACCAAAAGCAACAGGCCACTACAAAACCCTGCGCCCACACTGGCCACATTTATGGAAAGTGGCCCACAAGCTTGTGGCCAGTTAAAGCTGGCCAGTTCCCATATGGTCTAGCAGTTAGGATTCCTGGTTTTCTCGTACGCAGCCAGGGGTTGACTCCAGTTTTTCCTCTAGATAAAGGTTGCCGTGTGTGTTTTCAAATGGATGACACGAGTATTTTCACTTGGACAAGAGCTTAATTACCAGTTTGAGGAATCAATTCTGTAATCACAGGAATCTGCCCAAATACACTGAACCCCCGGGTTGAGTGAAAAAACAGATTCCCTGAATGCATACAACACTATATAATTCAGAAAACCGTCCTTTTGGATAATTCTTGTTTTGCCAAATTATTATCACATTGTTACAGTCACAGAACTAAAGCAACAGGCCACTACAAGGTCCTGCGCCCACGCTGACCACATGTATGGAAAGTGCGCCAGAAGCCCATGGCCAGTTTAAAGTGTCCAGATCCCATATGGTCTAGCGGTTAGGATTCCTGGTTTTCACCCAGGCGGCCCGGGTTCAACTCCCGGTATGGGAATGCATGCTCCTTTTTGCTTCCCTCCTCAAAAATCCAGCAAATCTTCCTGCACCAGAAGTGACTTTTTGGCCAGCAGTAGAGCTACAGAACCCTGATATGTCGAGGTTCTGACTAGTCCTTAGCCCCTTCGATAGCTCAGCTGGTAGAGCGGAGGACTGTAGGTTGGAGTGTTGGCCATCCTTAGGTCGCTGGTTCAACTCCGGCTCGAAGGAGGTGTTTTTTTCATGTTCCCACCAATGTTTTGGCTTGGAGCTGGCTTTCTCACAGCTGTCAGCAGAGCTTGAATTCGCAGTCCACAATTGGAAGGCAAAAGAGCTTTCCCTGACCGGGAATCGAACCCGGGCCGCGGCGGTGAGAGCGCCGAATCCTAACCACTAGACCACCAGGGAGGGATGGTGGGCTGGAGGGCTCGTGGGCTGCTGGGCTGGTGGGCTGGAGGGCTGGAGGGCTGGTAGTCTGTTCTCCTGATAACAAGGTGAGAATGAGCAGACATCAATGCTTGCCACCGTCACATCGAAAACCAACAAGTCTGTAACAATCGGGGGTCTTTACTTTTGGTGGGCCAGTGGCGCAATGGATAACGCGTCTGACTACGGATCAGAAGATTCTAGGTTCGACTCCTGGCTGGCTCGCTCTGTGCTTGTTTTTCTCCGGCTTATTTTGTTGTTGTGTTTTTTTTTCTCCAAAGTCCAAAAGAAAAGGCAACTCTCTAGGCATTCTTCTATTTTTTCCAAAAAAAGGCACATTCTGCACACCCATTCCGATGTCTAGGGGAGACACGGACATGCAGTCTCACAAAATGCAGGCTGGTGGGCCAGTTGATTCTAGAATGAACAATTTCATCGCTACTCTGTAACCGCTTTACTACTTTGAAGGGTGCAATGCCATGTGGTTTTGATGTCACAGGCTTGCCATTTTGAAGCCTTATCACTAATTGCCACCTGGACATTGAGAATAATTTGTAATCTGCATTAAACTGAACGAGCGAATAATCAGCAATTTTGCGGATTAAAAATTGGTCTCACTTTCATTATTAACCTCACAACATGTCAGTTTTGTACCTTGACAGACCGACGATAGGCAGTTTTTCCTCTAGATAACGGTTGCCATGTGTGTTTTCAGATGCATGACACAAGTATTTTCACCTGGACAAGACCTTAATTACCAGTTCGAGGTATAAATTCAGCAATCACAGGATTCTGGCCAAAAAACTGAACCATGTGTGAGTCAACAAACATGTCCCTTGAATGCATGCAACACTATATATTTCAGTAAACCGTCCCTTCGGATGATTCTTGTATTGCCAAATTATTATCACATTGTTACAGTCACACACCAAAAGCAACAGGCCACTACAAAACCCTGCGCCCACACTGGCCACATTTATGGAAAGTGGCCCACAAGCTTGTGGCCAGTTAAAGCTGGCCAGTTCCCATATGGGCTGGAGGGCTCGTGGGCTGGTGGGCAGGAGGGCTGGAGGGCTGGTGGGCTGGTGGGCTGGTGGGCTGGTGGGCTGGTGGGCTGGAGGGCTGGTGGGCTGGAGGGCTGGTGGGCTGGAGGGCTGGTGGGCTGGAGGGCTGGTAGTCTGTTCTCCTGATAACAAGGTGAGAATGAGCAGACATCAATGCTTGCCACCGTCACATCGAAAACCAACAAGTCTGTAACAATCGGGGGTCTTACTAATGGTGGGCCAGTGGCGCAATGGATAACGCGTCTGACTACGGATCAGAAGATTCTAGGTTCGACTCCTGGCTGGCTCGCTCTGTGCTTGTTTTTCTCCGGCTTATTTTGTTGTTGTGTTTTTTTTCTCCAAAGTCCAAAAGAAAAGGCAACTCTCTAGGCATTCTTCTATTTTTTTTCAAAAAAAGGCACATTCTGCACACCCATTCCGATGTCTAGGGGAGACACGGACATGCTTTGGTATTGCCATTCGTCTCACAAAATGCAGGCTGGTGGGCCAGTTGATTCTAGAAAGAACAATTTCATCGCTACTCTGTAACCGCTTTACTACTTTGAAGGGTGCAATGCCATGTGGTTTTGATGTCACAGGCTTGCCATTTTGAAGCCTTATCACTAATTGCCACCTGGACATTGAGAATAATTTGTAATCTGCATTAAACTGAACGAGCGAATAATCAGCAATTTTGCAGATTAAAAATTGGTCTCACTTTCATTATTAACCTCACAACATGTCAGTTTTGTACCTTGACAGAAACCGTCCCTTCGGATGATTCTTGTATTGCCAAATTATTATCACATTGTTACAGTCACACACCAAAAGCAACAGGCCACTACAAAACCCTGCGCCCACACTGGCCACATTTATGGAAAGTGGCCCACAAGCTTGTGGCCAGTTAAAGCTGGCCAGTTCCCATATGGTCTAGCAGTTAGGATTCCTGGTTTTCTCGTACGCAGCCAGGGGTTGACTCCAGTTTTTCCTCTAGATAAAGGTTGCTGTGTGTGTTTTCAAATGGATGACACGAGTATTTTCACTTGGACAAGAGCTTAATTACCAGTTTGAGGAATCAATTCTGCAATCACAGGAATCTGCCCAAATACACTGAACCCCCGGGTTGAGTGAAAAAACAGATTCCCTGAATGCATACAACACTATATAATTCAGAAAACCGTCCTTTTGGATAATTCTTGTTTTGCCAAATTATTATCACATTGTTACAGTCACAGAACTAAAGCAACAGGCCACTACAAGGTCCTGCGCCCACGCTGACCACATGTATGGAAAGTGCGCCAGAAGCCCATGGCCAGTTTAAAGTGTCCAGATCCCATATGGTCTAGCGGTTAGGATTCCTGGTTTTCACCCAGGCGGCCCGGGTTCAACTCCCGGTATGGGAATGCATGCTCCTTTTTGCTTCCCTCCTCAAAAATCCAGCAAATCTTCCTGCACCAGAAGTGACTTTTTGGCCAGCAGTAGAGCTACAGAACCCTGATATGTCGAGGTTCTGACTAGCCCTTAGCCCCTTCGATAGCTCAGCTGGTAGAGCGGAGGACTGTAGGTTGGAGTGTTGGCCATCCTTAGGTCGCTGGTTCAACTCCGGCTCGAAGGAGGTGTTTTTTTCATGTTCCCACCAATGTTTTGGCTTGGAGCTGGCTTTCTCACAGCTGTCAGCAGAGCTTGAATTCGCAGTCCACAATTGGAAGGCAAAAGAGCTTTCCCTGACCGGGAATCGAACCCGGGCCGCGGCGGTGAGAGCGCCGAATCCTAACCACTAGACCACCAGGGATGGACGGTGGGCTGGAGGGCTCGTGGGCTGGTGGGCAGGAGGGCTGGAGGGCTCGTGGGCTGGTGGGCTGGTGGGCTGGAGGGCTGGTAATCTGTTCTCCTGATAACAAGGTGAGAATGAGCAGACATCAATGCTTGCCACCGTCACATCGAAAACCAACAAGTCTGTAACAATCGGGGGTCTTTACTAATGGTGGGCCAGTGGCGCAATGGATAACGCGTCTGACTACGGATCAGAAGATTCTAGGTTCGACTCCTGGCTGGCTCGCTCTGTGCTTGTTTTTCTCCGGCTTATTTTGTTGTTGTGTTTTTTTTCTCCAAAGTCCAATTTCTCCAAAAATCCAGCAAATCTTCCTGCACCAGAAGTGACTTTTTGGCCAGCAGTAGAGCTACAGAACCCTGATATGTCGAGGTTCTGACTAGCCCTTAGCCCCTTCGATAGCTCAGCTGGTAGAGCGGAGGACTGTAGGTTGGAGTGTTGGCCATCCTTAGGTCGCTGGTTCAACTCCGGCTCGAAGGAGGTGTTTTTTTCATGTTCCCACCAATGTTTTGGCTTGGAGCTGGCTTTCTCACAGCTGTCAGCAGAGCTTGAATTCGCAGTCCACAATTGGAAGGCAAAAGAGCTTTCCCTGACCGGGAATCGAACCCGGGCCGCGGCGGTGAGAGCGCCGAATCCTAACCACTAGACCACCAGGGATGGACGGTGGGCTGGAGGGCTCGTGGGCTGGTGGGCAGGAGGGCTGGAGGGCTCGTGGGCTGGTGGGCTGGTGGGCTGGTGGGCTGGAGGGCTGGTAATCTGTTCTCCTGATAACAAGGTGAGAATGAGCAGACATCAATGCTTGCCACCGTCACATCGAAAACCAACAAGTCTGTAACAATCGGGGGTCTTTACTAATGGTGGGCCAGTGGCGCAATGGATAACGCGTCTGACTACGGATCAGAAGATTCTAGGTTCGACTCCTGGCTGGCTCGCTCTGTGCTTGTTTTTCTCCGGCTTATTTTGTTGTTGTGTTTTTTTTCTCCAAAGTCCAAAAGAAAAGGCAACTCTCTAGGCATTCTTCTATTTTTTCCAAAAAAAGGCACATTCTGCACACCCATTCCGATGTCTAGGGGAGACACGGACATGCTTTGGTATTGCCATTCGTCTCACAAAATGCAGGCTGGTGGGCCAGTTGATTCTAGAAAGAACAATTTCATCGCTACTCTGTAACCGCTTTACTACTTTGAAGGGTGCAATGCCATGTGGTTTTGATGTCACAGGCTTGCCATTTTGAAGCCTTATCACTAATTGCCACCTGGACATTGAGAATAATTTGTAATCTGCATTAAACTGAACGAGCGAATAATCAGCAATTTTGCGGATTAAAAATTGGTCTCACTTTCATTATTAACCTCACAACATGTCAGTTTTGTACCTTGACAGACCGACGATAGGCAGTTTTTCCTCTAGATAACGGTTGCCATGTGTGTTTTCAGATGCATGACACAAGTATTTTCACCTGGACAAGACCTTAATTACCAGTTCGAGGTATAAATTCAGCAATCACAGGATTCTGGCCAAAAAACTGAACCATGTGTGAGTCAACAAACATGTCCCTTGAATGCATGCAACACTATATATTTCAGTAAACCGTCCCTTCGGATGATTCTTGTATTGCCAAATTATTATCACATTGTTACAGTCACACACCAAAAGCAACAGGCCACTACAAAACCCTGCGCCCACACTGGCCACATTTATGGAAAGTGGCCCACAAGCTTGTGGCCAGTTAAAGCTGGCCAGTTCCCATATGGTCTAGCAGTTAGGATTCCTGGTTTTCTCGTACGCAGCCAGGGGTTGACTCCAGTTTTTCCTCTAGATAAAGGTTGCCGTGTGTGTTTTCAAATGGATGACACGAGTATTTTCACTTGGACAAGAGCTTAATTACCAGTTTGAGGAATCAATTCTGCAATCACAGGAATCTGCCCAAATACACTGAACCCCCGGGTTGAGTGAAAAAACAGATTCCCTGAATGCATACAACACTATATAATTCAGAAAACCGTCCTTTTGGATAATTCTTGTTTTGCCAAATTATTATCACATTGTTACAGTCACAGAACTAAAGCAACAGGCCACTACAAGGTCCTGCGCCCACGCTGACCACATGTATGGAAAGTGCGCCAGAAGCCCATGGCCAGTTTAAAGTGTCCAGATCCCATATGGTCTAGCGGTTAGGATTCCTGGTTTTCACCCAGGCGGCCCGTGTTCAACTCCCGGTATGGGAATGCATGCTCCTTTTTGCTTCCCTCCTCAAAAATCCAGCAAATCTTCCTACACCAGAAGTGACTTTTTGGCCAGCAGTAGAGCTACAGAACCCTGATATGTCGAGGTTCTGACTAGCCCTTAGCCCCTTCGATAGCTCAGCTGGTAGAGCAGAGGACTGTATGTTGGAGTGTTGGCCATCCTTAGGTCGCTGGTTCAACTCCGGCTCGAAGGAGGTGTTTTTTTCATGTTCCCACCAATGTTTTGGCTTGGAGCTGGCTTTCTCACAGCTGTCAGCAGAGCTTGAATTCGCAGTCCACAATTGGAAGGCAAAAGAGCTTTCCCTGACCGGGAATCGAACCCGGGCCGCGGCGGTGAGAACGCCGAATTCTAACCACTAGACCACCAGGGAGGGATGGTGGGCTGGAGGGCTCGTGGGCTGGAGGGCTCGTGGGCTGCTGGGCTGGTGGGCTGGAGGGCTGGAGGGCTGGTAGTCTGTTCTCCTGATAACAAGGTGAGAATGAGCAGATATCAATGCTTGCCACCGTCACATCGAAAACCAACAAGTCTGTAACAATCGGGGGTCTTTACTTTTGGTGGGCCAGTGGCGCAATGGATAACGCGTCTGACTACGGATCAGAAGATTCTAGGTTCGACTCCTGGCTGGCTCGCTCTGTGCTTGTTTTTCTCCGGCTTATTTTGTTGTTGTGTTTTTTTTCTCCAAAGTCCAAAAGAAAAGGCAACTCTCTAGGCATTCTTCTATTTTTTCCAAAAAAAGGCACATTCTGCACACCCATTCCGATGTCTAGGGGAGACACGGACATGCAGTCTCACAAAATGCAGGCTGGTGGGCCAGTTGATTCTAGAATGAACAATTTCATCGCTACTCTGTAACCGCTTTACTACTTTGAAGGGTGCAATGCCATGTGGTTTTGATGTCACAGGCTTGCCATTTTGAAGCCTTATCACTAATTGCCACCTGGACATTGAGAATAATTTGTAATCTGCATTAAACTGAACGAGCGAATAATCAGCATATTAAAAATTGGTCTCACTTTCATTATTAACCTCACAACATGTCAGTTTTGTACCTTGACAGACCGACGATAGGCAGTTTTTCCTCTAGATAACGGTTGCCATGTGTGTTTTCAGATGCATGACACAAGTATTTTCACCTGGACAAGACCTTAATTACCAGTTCGAGGTATAAATTCAGCAATCACAGGATTCTGGCCAAAAAACTGAACCATGTGTGAGTCAACAAACATGTCCCTTGAATGCATGCAACACTATATATTTCAGTAAACCGTCCCTTCGGATGATTCTTGTATTGCCAAATTATTATCACATTGTTACAGTCACACACCAAAAGCAACAGGCCACTACAAAACCCTGCGCCCACACTGGCCACATTTATGGAAAGTGGCCCACAAGCTTGTGGCCAGTTAAAGCTGGCCAGTTCCCATATGGTCTAGCAGTTAGGATTCCTGGTTTTCTCGTACGCAGCCAGGGGTTGACTCCAGTTTTTCCTCTAGATAAAGGTTGCCGTGTGTGTTTTCAAATGGATGACACGAGTATTTTCACTTGGACAAGAGCTTAATTACCAGTTTGAGGAATCAATTCTGCAATCACAGGAATCTGCCCAAATACACTGAACCCCCGGGTTGAGTGAAAAAACAGATTCCCTGAATGCATACAACACTATATAATTCAGAAAACCGTCCTTTTGGATAATTCTTGTTTTGCCAAATTATTATCACATTGTTACAGTCACAGAACTAAAGCAACAGGCCACTACAAGGTCCTGCGCCCACGCTGACCACATGTATGGAAAGTGCGCCAGAAGCCCATGGCCAGTTTAAAGTGTCCAGATCCCATATGGTCTAGCGGTTAGGATTCCTGGTTTTCACCCAGGCGGCCCGTGTTCAACTCCCGGTATGGGAATGCATGCTCCTTTTTGCTTCCCTCCTCAAAAATCCAGCAAATCTTCCTACACCAGAAGTGACTTTTTGGCCAGCAGTAGAGCTACAGAACCCTGATATGTCGAGGTTCTGACTAGCCCTTAGCCCCTTCGATAGCTCAGCTGGTAGAGCGGAGGACTGTAGGTTGGAGTGTTGGCCATCCTTAGGTCGCTGGTTCAACTCCGGCTCGAAGGAGGTGTTTTTTTCATGTTCCCACCAATGTTTTGGCTTGGAGCTGGCTTTCTCACAGCTGTCAGCAGAGCTTGAATTCGCAGTCCACAATTGGAAGGCAAAAGAGCTTTCCCTGACCGGGAATCGAACCCGGGCCGCAGCGGTGAGAACGCCGAATTCTAACCACTAGACCACCAGGGAGGGATGGTGGGCTGGAGGGCTCGTGGGCTGGAGGGCTCGTGGGCTGCTGGGCTGGTGGGCTGGAGGGCTGGAGGGCTGGTAGTCTGTTCTCCTGATAACAAGGTGAGAATGAGCAGATATCAATGCTTGCCACCGTCACATCGAAAACCAACAAGTCTGTAACAATCGGGGGTCTTTACTTTTGGTGGGCCAGTGGCGCAATGGATAACGCGTCTGACTACGGATCAGAAGATTCTAGGTTCGACTCCTGGCTGGCTCGCTCTGTGCTTGTTTTTCTCCGGCTTATTTTGTTGTTGTGTTTTTTTTCTCCAAAGTCCAAAAGAAAAGGCAACTCTCTAGGCATTCTTCTATTTTTTCCAAAAAAAGGCACATTCTGCACACCCATTCCGATGTCTAGGGGAGACACGGACATGCAGTCTCACAAAATGCAGGCTGGTGGGCCAGTTGATTCTAGAATGAACAATTTCATCGCTACTCTGTAACCGCTTTACTACTTTGAAGGGTGCAATGCCATGTGGTTTTGATGTCACAGGCTTGCCATTTTGAAGCCTTATCACTAATTGCCACCTGGACATTGAGAATAATTTGTAATCTGCATTAAACTGAACGAGCGAATAATCAGCATATTAAAAATTGGTCTCACTTTCATTATTAACCTCACAACATGTCAGTTTTGTACCTTGACAGACCGACGATAGGCAGTTTTTCCTCTAGATAACGGTTGCCATGTGTGTTTTCAGATGCATGACACAAGTATTTTCACCTGGACAAGACCTTAATTACCAGTTCGAGGTATAAATTCAGCAATCACAGGATTCTGGCCAAAAAACTGAACCATGTGTGAGTCAACAAACATGTCCCTTGAATGCATGCAACACTATATATTTCAGTAAACCGTCCCTTCGGATGATTCTTGTATTGCCAAATTATTATCACATTGTTACAGTCACACACCAAAAGCAACAGGCCACTACAAATCCCTGCGCCCACACTGGCCACATTTATGGAAAGTGGCCCACAAGCTTGTGGCCAGTTAAAGCTGGCCAGTTCCCATATGGGCTGGAGGGCTCGTGGGCTGGTGGGCAGGAGGGCTGGAGGGCTGGTGGGCTGGAGGGCTGGTAGTCTGTTCTCCTGATAACAAGGTGAGAATGAGCAGACATCAATGCTTGCCACCGTCACATCGAAAACCAACAAGTCTGTAACAATCGGGGGTCTTTACTAATGGTGGGCCAGTGGCGCAATGGATAACGCGTCTGACTACGGATCAGAAGATTCTAGGTTCGACTCCTGGCTGGCTCGCTCTGTGCTTGTTTTTCTCCGGCTTATTTTGTTGTTGTGTTTTTTTTCTCCAAAGTCCAAAAGAAAAGGCAACTCTCTAGGCATTCTTCTATTTTTTTCAAAAAAAGGCACATTCTGCACACCCATTCAGATGTCTAGGGGAGACACGGACATGCTTTGGTATTGCCATTCGTCTCACAAAATGCAGGCTGGTGGGCCAGTTGATTCTAGAAAGAACAATTTCATCGCTACTCTGTAACCGCTTTACTACTTTGAAGGGTGCAATGCCATGTGGTTTTGATGTCACAGGCTTGCCATTTTGAAGCCTTATCACTAATTGCCACCTGGACATTGAGAATAATTTGTAATCTGCATTAAACTGAACGAGCGAATAATCAGCAATTTTGCGGATTAAAAATTGGTCTCACTTTCATTATTAACCTCACAACATGTCAGTTTTGTACCTTGACAGACCGACGATAGGCAGTTTTTCCTCTAGATAACGGTTGCCATGTGTGTTTTCAGATGCATGACACAAGTATTTTCACCTGGACAAGACCTTAATTACCAGTTCGAGGTATAAATTCAGCAATCACAGGATTCTGGCCAAAAAACTGAACCATGTGTGAGTCAACAAACATGTCCCTTGAATGCATGCAACACTATATATTTCAGTAAACCGTCCCTTCGGATGATTCTTGTATTGCCAAATTATTATCACATTGTTACAGTCACACACCAAAAGCAACAGGCCACTACAAAACCCTGCGCCCACACTGGCCACATTTATGGAAAGTGGCCCACAAGCTTGTGGCCAGTTAAAGCTGGCCAGTTCCCATATGGTCTAGCAGTTAGGATTCCTGGTTTTCTCGTACGCAGCCAGGGGTTGACTCCAGTTTTTCCTCTAGATAAAGGTTGCCGTGTGTGTTTTCAAATGGATGACACGAGTATTTTCACTTGGACAAGAGCTTAATTACCAGTTTGAGGAATCAATTCTGTAATCACAGGAATCTGCCCAAATACACTGAACCCCCGGGTTGAGTGAAAAAACAGATTCCCTGAATGCATACAACACTATATAATTCAGAAAACCGTCCTTTTGGATAATTCTTGTTTTGCCAAATTATTATCACATTGTTACAGTCACAGAACTAAAGCAACAGGCCACTACAAGGTCCTGCGCCCACGCTGACCACATGTATGGAAAGTGCGCCAGAAGCCCATGGCCAGTTTAAAGTGTCCAGATCCCATATGGTCTAGCGGTTAGGATTCCTGGTTTTCACCCAGGCGGCCCGGGTTCAACTCCCGGTATGGGAATGCATGCTCCTTTTTGCTTCCCTCCTCAAAAATCCAGCAAATCTTCCTGCACCAGAAGTGACTTTTTGGCCAGCAGTAGAGCTACAGAACCCTGATATGTCGAGGTTCTGACTAGTCCTTAGCCCCTTCGATAGCTCAGCTGGTAGAGCGGAGGACTGTAGGTTGGAGTGTTGGCCATCCTTAGGTCGCTGGTTCAACTCCGGCTCGAAGGAGGTGTTTTTTTCATGTTCCCACCAATGTTTTGGCTTGGAGCTGGCTTTCTCACAGCTGTCAGCAGAGCTTGAATTCGCAGTCCACAATTGGAAGGCAAAAGAGCTTTCCCTGACCGGGAATCGAACCCGGGCCGCGGCGGTGAGAGCGCCGAATCCTAACCACTAGACCACCAGGGAGGGATGGTGGGCTGGAGGGCTCGTGGGCTGCTGGGCTGGTGGGCTGGAGGGCTGGAGGGCTGGTAGTCTGTTCTCCTGATAACAAGGTGAGAATGAGCAGACATCAATGCTTGCCACCGTCACATCGAAAACCAACAAGTCTGTAACAATCGGGGGTCTTTACTTTTGGTGGGCCAGTGGCGCAATGGATAACGCGTCTGACTACGGATCAGAAGATTCTAGGTTCGACTCCTGGCTGGCTCGCTCTGTGCTTGTTTTTCTCCGGCTTATTTTGTTGTTGTGTTTTTTTTCTCCAAAGTCCAAAAGAAAAGGCAACTCTCTAGGCATTCTTCTATTTTTTCCAAAAAAAGGCACATTCTGCACACCCATTCCGATGTCTAGGGGAGACACGGACATGCAGTCTTACAAAATGCAGGCTGGTGGGCCAGTTGATTCTAGAATGAACAATTTCATCGCTACTCTGTAACCGCTTTACTACTTTGAAGGGTGCAATGCCATGTGGTTTTGATGTCACAGGCTTGCCATTTTGAAGCCTTATCACTAATTGCCACCTGGACATTGAGAATAATTTGTAATCTGCATTAAACTGAACGAGCGAATAATCAGCATATTAAAAATTGGTCTCACTTTCATTATTAACCTCACAACATGTCAGTTTTGTACCTTGACAGACCGACGATAGGCAGTTTTTCCTCTAGATAACGGTTGCCATGTGGGTTTTCAGATGCATGACACAAGTATTTTCACCTGGACAAGACCTTAATTACCAGTTCGAGGTATAAATTCAGCAATCACAGGATTCTGGCCAAAAAACTGAACCATGTGTGAGTCAACAAACATGTCCCTTGAATGCATGCAACACTATATATTTCAGTAAACCGTCCCTTCGGATGATTCTTGTATTGCCAAATTATTATCACATTGTTACAGTCACACACCAAAAGCAACAGGCCACTACAAAACCCTGCGCCCACACTGGCCACATTTATGGAAAGTGGCCCGCAAGCTTGTGGCCAGTTAAAGCTGGCCAGTTCCCATATGGGCTGGAGGGCTCGTGGGCTGGTGGGCAGGAGGGCTGGAGGGCTGTTGGGCTGTTGGGCTGGTGGGCTGGTGGGCTGGTGGGCTGGTGGGCTGGAGGGCTGGTAGTCTGTTCTCCTGATAACAAGGTGAGAATGAGCAGACATCAATGCTTGCCACCGTCACATCGAAAACCAACAAGTCTGTAACAATCGGGGGTCTTTACTAATGGTGGGCCAGTGGCGCAATGGATAACGCGTCTGACTACGGATCAGAAGATTCTAGGTTCGACTCCTGGCTGGCTCGCTCTGTGCTTGTTTTTCTCCGGCTTATTTTGTTGTTGTGTTTTTTTTCTCCAAAGTCCAAAAGAAAAGGCAACTCTCTAGGCATTCTTCTATTTTTTCCAAAAAAAGGCACATTCTGCACACCCATTCCGATGTCTAGGGGAGACACGGACATGCTTTGGTATTGCCATTCGTCTCACAAAATGCAGGCTGGTGGGCCAGTTGATTCTAGAAAGAACAATTTCATCGCTACTCTGTAACCGATTTACTACTTTGAAGGGTGCAATGCCATGTGGTTTTGATGTCACAGGCTTGCCATTTTGAAGCATTATCACTAATTGCCACCTGGACATTGAGAATAATTTGTAATCTGCATTAAACTGAACGAGCGAATAATCAGCAATTTTGCGGATTAAAAATTGGTCTCACTTTCATTATTAACCTCACAACATGTCAGTTTTGTACCTTGACAGACCGACGATAGGCAGTTTTTCCTCTAGATAACGGTTGCCATGTGTGTTTTCAGATGCATGACACAAGTATTTTCACCTGGACAAGACCTTAATTACCAGTTCGAGGTATAAATTCAGCAATCACAGGATTCTGGCCAAAAAACTGAACCATGTGTGAATCAACAAACATGTCCCTTGAATGCATGCAACACTATATATTTCAGTAAACCGTCCCTTCGGATGATTCTTGTATTGCCAAATTATTATCACATTGTTACAGTCACACACCAAAAGCAACAGGCCACTACAAAACCCTGCGCCCACACTGGCCACATTTATGGAAAGTGGCCCACAAGCTTGTGGCCAGTTAAAGCTGGCCAGTTCCCATATGGTCTAGCAGTTAGGATTCCTGGTTTTCTTGTACGCAGCCAGGGGTTGACTCCAGTTTTTCCTCTAGATAAAGGTTGCCGTGTGTGTTTTCAAATGGATGACACAAGTATTTTCACTTGGACAAGAGCTTAATTACCAGTTTGAGGAATCAATTCTGCAATCACAGGAATCTGCCCAAATACACTGAACCCCCGGGTTGAGTGAAAAAACAGATTCCCTGAATACATACAACACTATATAATTCAGAAAACCGTCCTTTTGGATAATTCTTGTTTTGCCAAATTATTATCACATTGTTACAGTCACAGAACTAAAGCAACAGGCCACTACAAGGTCCTGCGCCCACGCTGACCACATGTATGGAAAGTGCGCCAGAAGCCCATGGCCAGTTTAAAGTGTCCAGATCCCATATGGTCTAGCGGTTAGGATTCCTGGTTTTCACCCAGGCGGCCCGGGTTCAACTCCCCGGTATGGGAATGCGTGCTCCTTTTTGCTTCCCTCCTCAAAAATCCAGCAAATCTTCCTGCACCAGAAGTGACTTTTTGGCCAGCAGTAGAGCTACAGAACCCTGATATGTCGAGGTTCTGACTAGCCCTTAGCCCCTTCGATAGCTCAGCTGGTAGAGCGGAGGACTGTAGGTTGGAGTGTTGGCCATCCTTAGGTCGCTGGTTCAACTCCGGCTCGAAGGAGGTGTTTTTTTCATGTTCCCACCAATGTTTTGGCTTGGAGCTGGCTTTCTCACATCTGTCAGCAGAGCTTGAATTCGCAGTCCACAATTGGAAGGCAAAAGAGCTTTCCCTGACCGGGAATCGAACCCGGGCCGCGGCGGTGAGAGCGCCGAATCCTAACCACTAGACCACCAGGGAGGGATGGTGGGCTGGAGGGCTCGTGGGCTGCTGGGCTGGTGGGCTGGAGGGCTGGAGGGCTGGAGGGCTGGTAGTCTGTTCTCCTGATAACAAGGTGAGAATGAGCAGACATCAATGCTTGCCACCGTCACATCGAAAACCAACAAGTCTGTAACAATCGGGGGTCTTTACTTTTGGTGGGCCAGTGGCGCAATGGATAACGCGTCTGACTACGGATCAGAAGATTCTAGGTTCGACTCCTGGCTGGCTCGCTCTGTGCTTGTTTTTCTCCGGCTTATTTTGTTGTTGTGTTTTTTTACTCCAAAGTCCAAAAGAAAAGGCAACTCTCTAGGCATTCTTCTATTTTTTCCAAAAAAAGGCACATTCTGCACACCCATTCCGATGTCTAGGGGAGACACGGACATGCTTTGGTATTGCCATTCGTCTCACAAAATGCAGGCTGGTGGGCCAGTTGATTCTAGAATGAACAATTTCATCGCTACTCTGTAACCGCTTTACTACTTTGAAGGGTGCAATGCCATGTGGTTTTGATGTCACAGGCTTGCCATTTTGAAGCCTTATCACTAATTGCCACCTGGACATTGAGAATAATTTGTAATCTGCATTAAACTGAACGAGCGAATAATCAGCATATTAAAAATTGGTCTCACTTTCATTATTAACCTCACAACATGTCAGTTTTGTACCTTGACAGACCGACGATAGGCAGTTTTTCCTCTAGATAACGGTTGCCATGTGTGTTTTCAGATGCATGACACAAGTATTTTCACCTGGACAAGACCTTAATTACCAGTTCGAGGTATAAATTCAGCAATCACAGGATTCTGGCCAAAAAACTGAACCATGTGTGAGTCAACAAACATGTCCCTTGAATGCATGCAACACTATATATTTCAGTAAACCGTCCCTTCGGATGATTCTTGTATTGCCAAATTATTATCACATTGTTACAGTCACACACCAAAAGCAACAGGCCACTACAAAACCCTGCGCCCACACTGGCCACATTTATGGAAAGTGGCCCACAAGCTTGTGGCCAGTTAAAGCTGGCCAGTTCCCATATGGTCTAGCAGTTAGGATTCCTGGTTTTCTTGTACGCAGCCAGGGGTTGACTCCAGTTTTTCCTCTAGATAAAGGTTACCGTGTGTGTTTTCAAATGGATGACACGAGTATTTTCACTTGGACAATAGCTTAATTACCAGTTTGAGGAATCAATTCTGCAATCACAGGAATCTGCGCAAATACACTGAACCCCCGGGTTGAGTGAAAAAACAGATTCCCTGAATGCATACAACACTATATAATTCAGAAAACCGTCCTTTTGCATAATTCTTAATTCATAATTCAGCTGGAGGGCTCGTGGGCTGGTGGGCTGGTGGGCTGGAGGGCTGGTAGTCTGTTCTCCTGATAACAAGGTGAGAATGAGCAGACATCAATGCTTGCCACCGTCACATCGAAAACCAACAAGTCTGTAACAATTCCACAATTGGAAGGCAAAAGAGCTTTCCCTGACCGGGAATCGAACCCGGGCTGCGGCGGTGTAGGCTCAGCTGGTAGAGCGGAGGACTGTAGGTTGGAGTGTTGGCCATCCGTAGGTCGCTGGTTCAACTCCGGCTCGAAGGAGGTGTTTTTTTTCATGTTCCCACCAATGTTTTGGCTTGGAGCTGGCTTTCTCACAGCTGTCAACAGAGCTTGAATTCGCAGTCCACAATTGGAAGGCAAAAGAGCTTTCCCTGACCGGGAATCGAACCCGGGCCGCGGCGGTGAGAGCGCCGAATCCTAACCACTAGACCACCAGGGATGGATGGTGGGCTGGAGGGCTCGTGGGCTGGTGGGCTGGTGGGCAGGAGGGCTGGTGGGCTGGTGGGCTGGTGGGCTGGTAGTCTGTTCTCCTGATAACAAGGTGAGAATGAGCAGACATCAATGCTTGCCACCGTCACATCGAAAACCAACAAGTCTGTAACAATTCCACAATTGGAAGGCAAAAGAGCTTTCCCTGACCGGGAATCGAACCCAGGCTGCGGCGGTGAGAGCGCCGAATCCTAACCACTAGACCACCAGGGAGGGATGGTGGGCTGGAGGGCTCGTGGGCTGCTGGGCTGGTGGGCTGGAGGGCTGGAGGGCTGGAGGGCTGGAGGGCTGGTAGTCTGTTCTCCTGATAACAAGGTGAGAATGAGCAGACATCAATGCTTGCCACCGTCACATCGAAAACCAACAAGTCTGTAACAATCGGGGGTCTTTACTTTTGGTGGGCCAGTGGCGCAATGGATAACGCATCTGACTACGGATCAGAAGATTCTAGGTTCGACTCCTGGCTGGCTCGCTCTGTGCTTGTTTTTCTCCGGCTTATTTTGTTGTTGTGTTTTTTTTCTCCAAAGTCCAAAAGAAAAGGCAACTCTCTAGGCATTCTTCTATTTTTTCCAAAAAAAGGCACATTCTGCACACCCATTCCGATGTCTAGGGGAGACACGGACATGCTTTGGTATTGCCATTCGTCTCACAAAATGCAGGCTGGTGGGCCAGTTGATTCTAGAATGAACAATTTCATCGCTACTCTGTAACCGCTTTACTACTTTGAAGGGTGCAATGCCATGTGGTTTTGATATCACAGGCTTGCCATTTTGAAGCCTTATCACTAATTGCCACCTGGACATTGAGAATAATTTGTAATCTGCATTAAACTGAACGAGCGAATAATCAGCAATTTTGCGGATTAAAAATTGGTCTCACTTTCATTATTAACCTCACAACATGTCAGTTTTGTACCTTGACAGACCGACGATAGGCAGTTTTTCCTCTAGATAACGGTTGCCATGTGTGTTTTCAGATGCATGACACAAGTATTTTCACCTGGACAAGACCTTAATTACCAGTTCGAGGTATAAATTCAGCAATCACAGGATTCTGGCCAAAAAACTGAACCATGTGTGAGTCAACAAACATGTCCCTTGAATGCATGCAACACTATATATTTCAGTAAACCGTTCCTTCGGATGATACTTGTATTGCCAAATTATTATCACATTGTTACAGTCACACACCAAAAGCAACAGGCCACTACAAAACCCTGCGCCCACACTGGCCACATTTATGGAAAGTGGCCCACAAGCTTGTGGCCAGTTAAAGCTGGCCAGTTCCCATATGGTCTAGCAGTTAGGATTCCTGGTTTTCTCGTACGCAGCCAGGGGTTGACTCCAGTTTTTCCTCTAGATAAAGGTTGCCGTGTGTGTTTTCAAATGGATGACACGAGTATTTTCACTTGGACAAGAGCTTAATTACCAGTTTGAGGAATCAATTCTGCAATCACAGGAATCTGCCCAAATACACTGAACCCCCGGGTTGAGTGAAAAAACAGATTCCCTGAATGCATACAACACTATATAATTCAGAAAACCGTCCTTTTGGATTAATTCTTGTTTTGCCAAATTATTATCACATTGTTACAGTCACAGAACTAAAGCAACAGGCCACTACAAGGTCCTGCGCCCACGCTGACCACATGTATGGAAAGTGCGCCAGAAGCCCATGGCCAGTTTAAAGTGTCCAGATCCCATATGGTCTAGCGGTTAGGATTCCTGGTTTTCACCCAGGCGGCCCGGGTTCAACTCCCGGTATGGGAATGCATGCTCCTTTTTGCTTCCCTCCTCAAAAATCCAGCAATTCTTCCTGCACCAGAAGTGACTTTTTGGCCAGCAGTAGAGCTCCAGAACCCTGATATGTCGAGGTTCTGACTAGTCCTTAGCCCCTTCGATAGCTCAGCTGGTAGAGCGGAGGACTGTAGGTTGGAGTGTTGGCCATCCTTAGGTCGCTGGTTCAACTCCGGCTCGAAGGAGGTGTTTTTTTCATGTTCCCACCAATGTTTTGGCTTGGAGCTGGCTTTCTCACAGCTGTCAGCAGAGCTTGAATTCGCAGTCCACAATTGGAAGGCAAAAGAGCTTTCCCTGACCGGGAATCGAACCCGGGCCGCGGCGGTGAGAGCGCCGAATCCTAACCACTAGACCACCAGGGAGGGATGGTGGGCTGGAGGGCTCGTGGGCTGCTGGGCTGGTGGGCTGGAGGGCTGGAGGGCTGGTAGTCTGTTCTCCTGATAACAAGGTGAGAATGAGCAGACATCAATGCTTGCCACCGTCACATCGAAAACCAACAAGTCTGTAACAATCGGGGGTCTTTACTTTTGGTGGGCCAGTGGCGCAATGGATAACGCGTCTGACTACGGATCAGAAGATTCTAGGTTCGACTCCTGGCTGGCTCGCTCTGTGCTTGTTTTTCTCCGGCTTATTTTGTTGTTGTGTTTTTTTTCTCCAAAGTCCAAAAGAAAAGGCAACTCTCTAGGCATTCTTCTATTTTTTCCAAAAAAAGGCACATTCTGCACACCCATTCCGATGTCTAGGGGAGACACGGACATGCAGTCTTACAAAATGCAGGCTGGTGGGCCAGTTGATTCTAGAATGAACAATTTCATCGCTACTCTGTAACCGCTTTACTACTTTGAAGGGTGCAATGCCATGTGGTTTTGATGTCACAGGCTTGCCATTTTGAAGCCTTATCACTAATTGCCACCTGGACATTGAGAATAATTTGTAATCTGCATTAAACTGAACGAGCGAATAATCAGCATATTAAAAATTGGTCTCACTTTCATTATTAACCTCACAACATGTCAGTTTTGTACCTTGACAGACCGACGATAGGCAGTTTTTCCTCTAGATAACGGTTGCCATGTGTGTTTTCAGATGCATGACACAAGTATTTTCACCTGGACAAGACCTTAATTACCAGTTCGAGGTATAAATTCAGCAATCACAGGATTCTGGCCAAAAAACTGAACCATGTGTGAGTCAACAAACATGTCCCTTGAATGCATGCAACACTATATATTTCAGTAAACCGTCCCTTCGGATGATTCTTGTATTGCCAAATTATTATCACATTGTTACAGTCACACACCAAAAGCAACAGGCCACTACAAAACCCTGCGCCCACACTGGCCACATTTATGGAAAGTGGCCCGCAAGCTTGTGGCCAGTTAAAGCTGGCCAGTTCCCATATGGGCTGGAGGGCTCGTGGGCTGGTGGGCAGGAGGGCTGGAGGGCTGTTGGGCTGGTGGGCTGGTGGGCTGGTGGGCTGGAGGGCTGGTGGGCTGGAGGGCTGGTAGTCTGTTCTCCTGATAACAAGGTGAGAATGAGCAGACATCAATGCTTGCCACCGTCACATCGAAAACCAACAAGTCTGTAACAATCGGGGGTCTTTACTAATGGTGGGCCAGTGGCGCAATGGATAACGCGTCTGACTACGGATCAGAAGATTCTAGGTTCGACTCCTGGCTGGCTCGCTCTGTGCTTGTTTTTCTCCGGCTTATTTTGTTGTTGTGTTTTTTTTCTCCAAAGTCCAAAAGAAAAGGCAACTCTCTAGGCATTCTTCTATTTTTTCCAAAAAAAGGCACATTCTGCACACCCATTCCGATGTCTAGGGGAGACACGGACATGCTTTGGTATTGCCATTCGTCTCACAAAATGCAGGCTGGTGGGCCAGTTGATTCTAGAAAGAACAATTTCATCGCTACTCTGTAACCGCTTTACTACTTTGAAGGGTGCAATGCCATGTGGTTTTTATGTCACAGGCTTGCCATTTTGAAGCATTATCACTAATTGCCACCTGGACATTGAGAATAATTTGTAATCTGCATTAAACTGAACGAGCGAATAATCAGCAATTTTGCGGATTAAAAATTGGTCTCACTTTCATTATTAACCTCACAACATGTCAGTTTTGTACCTTGACAGACCGACGATAGGCAGTTTTTCCTCTAGATAACGGTTGCCATGTGTGTTTTCAGATGCATGACACAAGTATTTTCACCTGGACAAGACCTTAATTACCAGTTCGAGGTATAAATTCAGCAATCACAGGATTCTGGCCAAAAAACTGAACCATGTGTGAATCAACAAACATGTCCCTTGAATGCATGCAACACTATATATTTCAGTAAACCGTCCCTTCGGATGATTCTTGTATTGCCAAATTATTATCACATTGTTACAGTCACACACCAAAAGCAACAGGCCACTACAAAACCCTGCGCCCACACTGGCCACATTTATGGAAAGTGGCCCACAAGCTTGTGGCCAGTTAAAGCTGGCCAGTTCCCATATGGTCTAGCAGTTAGGATTCCTGGTTTTCTTGTACGCAGCCAGGGGTTGACTCCAGTTTTTCCTCTAGATAAAGGTTGCCGTGTGTGTTTTCAAATGGATGACACGAGTATTTTCACTTGGACAAGAGCTTAATTACCAGTTTGAGGAATCAATTCTGCAATCACAGGAATCTGCCCAAATACACTGAACCCCCGGGTTGAGTGAAAAAACAGATTCCCTGAATGCATACAACACTATATAATTCAGAAAACCGTCCTTTTGGATAATTCTTGTTTTGCCAAATTATTATCACATTGTTACAGTCACAGAACTAAAGCAACAGGCCACTACAAGGTCCTGCGCCCACGCTGACCACATGTATGGAAAGTGCGCCAGAAGCCCATGGCCAGTTTAAAGTGTCCAGATCCCATATGGTCTAGCGGTTAGGATTCCTGGTTTTCTCCCAGGCGGCCCGGGTTCAACTCCCCGGTATGGGAATGCGTGCTCCTTTTTGCTTCCCTCCTCAAAAATCCAGCAAATCTTCCTGCACCAGAAGTGACTTTTTGGCCAGCAGTAGAGCTACAGAACCCTGATATGTCGAGGTTCTGACTAGCCCTTAGCCCCTTCGATAGCTCAGCTGGTAGAGCGGAGGACTGTAGGTTGGAGTGTTGGCCATCCTTAGGTCGCTGGTTCAACTCCGGCTCGAAGGAGGTGTTTTTTTCATGTTCCCACCAATGTTTTGGCTTGGAGCTGGCTTTCTCACATCTGTCAGCAGAGCTTGAATTCGCAGTCCACAATTGGAAGGCAAAAGAGCTTTCCCTGACCGGGAATCGAACCCGGGCCGCGGCGGTGAGAGCGCCGAATCCTAACCACTAGACCACCAGGGAGGGATGGTGGGCTGGAGGGCTCGTGGGCTGCTGGGCTGGTGGGCTGGAGGGCTGGAGGGCTGGTAGTCTGTTCTCCTGATAACAAGGTGAGAATGAGCAGACATCAATGCTTGCCACCGTCACATCGAAAACCAACAAGTCTGTAACAATCGGGGGTCTTTACTTTTGGTGGGCCAGTGGCGCAATGGATAACGCGTCTGACTACGGATCAGAAGATTCTAGGTTCAACTCCTGGCTGGCTCGCTCTGTGCTTGTTTTTCTCCGGCTTATTTTGTTGTTGTGTTTTTTTACTCCAAAGTCCAAAAGAAAAGGCAACTCTCTAGGCATTCTTCTATTTTTTCCAAAAAAAGGCACATTCTGCACACCCATTCCGATGTCTAGGGGAGACACGGACATGCTTTGGTATTGCCATTCGTCTCACAAAATGCAGGCTGGTGGGCCAGTTGATTCTAGAATGAACAATTTCATCGCTACTCTGTAACCGCTTTACTACTTTGAAGGGTGCAATGCCATGTGGTTTTGATGTCACAGGCTTGCCATTTTGAAGCCTTATCACTAATTGCCACCTGGACATTGAGAATAATTTGTAATCTGCATTAAACTGAACGAGCGAATAATCAGCATATTAAAAATTGGTCTCACTTTCATTATTAACCTCACAACATGTCAGTTTTGTACCTTGACAGACCGACGATAGGCAGTTTTTCCTCTAGATAACGGTTGCCATGTGTGTTTTCAGATGCATGACACAAGTATTTTCACCTGGACAAGACCTTAATTACCAGTTCGAGGTATAAATTCAGCAATCACAGGATTCTGGCCAAAAAACTGAACCATGTGTGAGTCAACAAACATGTCCCTTGAATGCATGCAACACTATATATTTCAGTAAACCGTCCCTTCGGATGATTCTTGTATTGCCAAATTATTATCACATTGTTACAGTCACACACCAAAAGCAACAGGCCACTACAAAACCCTGCGCCCACACTGGCCACATTTATGGAAAGTGGCCCACAAGCTTGTGGCCAGTTAAAGCTGGCCAGTTCCCATATGGTCTAGCAGTTAGGATTCCTGGTTTTCTTGTACGCAGCCAGGGGTTGACTCCAGTTTTTCCTCTAGATAAAGGTTACCGTGTGTGTTTTCAAATGGATGACACGAGTATTTTCACTTGGACAAGAGCTTAATTACCAGTTTGAGGAATCAATTCTGCAATCACAGGAATCTGCCCAAATACACTGAACCCCCGGGTTGAGTGAAAAAACAGATTCCCTGAATGCATACAACACTATATAATTCAGAAAACCGTCCTTTTGCATAATTCTTAATTCATAATTCAGCTGGAGGGCTCGTGGGCTGGTGGGCTGGTGGGCTGGTGGGCTGGAGGGCTGGTAGTCTGTTCTCCTGATAACAAGGTGAGAATGAGCAGACATCAATGCTTGCCACCGTCACATCGAAAACCAACAAGTCTGTAACAATTCCACAATTGGAAGGCAAAAGAGCTTTCCCTGACCGGGAATCGAACCCGGGCTGCGGCGGTGTAGGCTCAGCTGGTAGAGCGGAGGACTGTAGGTTGGAGTGTTGGCCATCCGTAGGTCGCTGGTTCAACTCCGGCTCGAAGGAGGTGTTTTTTTTCATGTTCCCACTAATGTTTTGGCTTGGAGCTGGCTTTCTCACAGCTGTCAACAGAGCTTGAATTCGCAGTCCACAATTGGAAGGCAAAAGAGCTTTCCCTGACCGGGAATCGAACCCGGGCCGCGGCGGTGAGAGCGCCGAATCCTAACCACTAGACCACCAGGGATGGATGGTGGGCTGGAGGGCTCGTGGGCTGGTGGGCTGGTGGGCAGGAGGGCTGGTGGGCTGGTGGGCTGGTGGGCTGGAGGGCTCGTGGGCTGGTGGGCTGGTAGTCTGTTCTCCTGATAACAAGGTGAGAATGAGCAGACATCAATGCTTGCCACCGTCACATCGAAAACCAACAAGTCTGTAACAATTCCACAATTGGAAGGCAAAAGAGCTTTCCCTGACCGGGAATCGAACCCAGGCTGCGGCGGTGAGAGCGCCGAATCCTAACCACTAGACCACCAGGGAGGGATGGTGGGCTGGAGGGCTCGTGGGCTGCTGGGCTGGTGGGCTGGAGGGCTGGAGGGCTGGAGGGCTGGAGGGCTGGTAGTCTGTTCTCCTGATAACAAGGTGAGAATGAGCAGACATCAATGCTTGCCACCGTCACATCGAAAACCAACAAGTCTGTAACAATCGGGGGTCTTTACTTTTGGTGGGCCAGTGGCGCAATGGATAACGCATCTGACTACGGATCAGAAGATTCTAGGTTCGACTCCTGGCTGGCTCGCTCTGTGCTTGTTTTTCTCCGGCTTATTTTGTTGTTGTGTTTTTTTTCTCCAAAGTCCAAAAGAAAAGGCAACTCTCTAGGCATTCTTCTATTTTTTCCAAAAAAAGGCACATTCTGCACACCCATTCCGATGTCTAGGGGAGACACGGACATGCTTTGGTATTGCCATTCGTCTCACAAAATGCAGGCTGGTGGGCCAGTTGATTCTAGAATGAACAATTTCATCGCTACTCTGTAACCGCTTTACTACTTTGAAGGGTGCAATGCCATGTGGTTTTGATATCACAGGCTTGCCATTTTGAAGCCTTATCACTAATTGCCACCTTGACATTGAGAATAATTTGTAATCTGCATTAAACTGAACGAGCGAATAATCAGCAATTTTGCGGATTAAAAATTGGTCTCACTTTCATTATTAACCTCACAACATGTCAGTTTTGTACCTTGACAGACCGACGATAGGCAGTTTTTCCTCTAGATAACGGTTGCCATGTGTGTTTTCAGATGCATGACACAAGTATTTTCACCTGGACAAGACCTTAATTACCAGTTCGAGGTATAAATTCAGCAATCACAGGATTCTGGCCAAAAAACTGAACCATGTGTGAGTCAACAAACATGTCCCTTGAATGCATGCAACACTATATATTTCAGTAAACCGTTCCTTCGGATGATACTTGTATTGCCAAATTATTATCACATTGTTACAGTCACACACCAAAAGCAACAGGCCACTACAAAACCCTGCGCCCACACTGGCCACATTTATGGAAAGTGGCCCACAAGCTTGTGGCCAGTTAAAGCTGGCCAGTTCCCATATGGTCTAGCAGTTAGGATTCCTGGTTTTCTCGTACGCAGCCAGGGGTTGACTCCAGTTTTTCCTCTAGATAAAGGTTGCCGTGTGTGTTTTCAAATGGATGACACGAGTATTTTCACTTGGACAAGAGCTTAATTACCAGTTTGAGGAATCAATTCTGCAATCACAGGAATCTGCCCAAATACACTGAACCCCCGGGTTGAGTGAAAAAACAGATTCCCTGAATGCATACAACACTATATAATTCAGAAAACCGTCCTTTTGGATAATTCTTGTTTTGCCAAATTATTATCACATTGTTACAGTCACAGAACTAAAGCAACAGGCCACTACAAGGTCCTGCGCCCACGCTGACCACATGTATGGAAAGTGCGCCAGAAGCCCATGGCCAGTTTAAAGTGTCCAAATCCCATAATATTTAGCGGTTAGGATTCCTGGTTTTCACCCAGGCGGCCCGGGTTCAACTCCCGGTATGGGAATGCATGCTCCTTTTTGCTTCCCTCCTCAAAAATCCAGCAAATCTTCCTGCACCAGAAGTGACTTTTTGGCCAGCAGTAGAGCTACAGAACCCTGATATGTCGAGGTTCTGACTAGCCCTTAGCCCCTTCGATAGCTCAGCTGGTAGAGCGGAGGACTGTAGGTTGGAGTGTTGGCCATCCTTAGGTCGCTGGTTCAACTCCGGCTCGAAGGAGGTGTTTTTTTCATGTTCCCACCAATGTTTTGGCTTGGAGCTGGCTTTTTCACAGCTGTCAGCAGAGCTTGAATTCGCAGTCCACAATTGGAAGGCAAAAGAGCTTTCCCTGACCGGGAATCGAACCCGGGCCGCGGCGGTGAGAGCGCCGAATCCTAACCACTAGACCACCAGGGAGAGATGGTGGGCTGGAGGGCTCGTGGGCTGCTGGGCTGGTGGGCTGGAGGGCTGGAGGGCTGGAGGGCTGGTAGTCTGTTCTCCTGATAACAAGGTGAGAATGAGCAGACATCAATGCTTGCCACCGTCACATCGAAAACCAACAAGTCTGTAACAATCGGGGGTCTTTACTTTTGGTGGGCCAGTGGCGCAATGGATAACGCGTCTGACTACGGATCAGAAGATTCTAGGTTCGACTCCTGGCTGGCTCGCTCTGTGCTTGTTTTTCTCCGGCTTATTTTGTTGTTGTGTTTTTTTTCTCCAAAGTCCAAAACAAAAGGCAACTCTCTAGGCATTCTTCTATTTTTTCCAAAAAAAGGCACATTCTGCACACCCATTCCGATGTCTAGGGGAGACACGGACATGCTTTGGTATTGCCATTCGTCTCACAAAATGCAGGCTGGTGGGCCAGTTGATTCTAGAATGAACAATTTCATCGCTACTCTGTAACCGCTTTACTACTTTGAAGGGTGCAATGCCATGTGGTTTTGATGTCACAGGCTTGCCATTTTGAAGCCTTATCACTAATTGCCACCTGGACATTGAGAATAATTTGTAATCTGCATTAAACTGAACGAGCGAATAATCAGCATATTAAAAATTGGTCTCACTTTCATTATTAACCTCACAACATGTCAGTTTTGTACCTTGACAGACCGACGATAGGCAGTTTTTCCTCTAGATAACGGTTGCCATGTGTGTTTTCAGATGCATGACACAAGTATTTTCACCTGGACAAGACCTTAATTACCAGTTCGAGGTATAAATTCAGCAATCACAGGATTCTGGCCAAAAAACTGAACCTTGTGTGAGTCAACAAACATGTCCCTTGAATGCATGCAACACTATATATTTCAGTAAACCGTCCCTTCGGATGATTCTTGTATTGCCAAATTATTATCACATTGTTACAGTCACACACCAAAAGCAACAGGCCACTACAAAACCCTGCGCCCACACTGGCCACATTTATGGAAAGTGGCCCACAAGCTTGTGGCCAGTTAAAGCTGGCCAGTTCCCATATGGTCTAGCAGTTAGGATTCCTGGTTTTCTTGTACGCAGCCAGGGGTTGACTCCAGTTTTTCCTCTAGATAAAGGTTGCCGTGTGTGTTTTCAAATGGATGACACGAGTATTTTCACTTGGACAAGAGCTTAATTACCAGTTTGAGGAATCAATTCTGCAATCACAGGAATCTGCCCAAATACACTGAACCCCCGGGTTGAGTGAAAAAACAGATTCCCTGAATGCATACAACACTATATAATTCAGAAAACCGTCCTTTTGCATAATTCTTGTTTTGCCAAATTATTATCACATTGTTACAGTCACAGAACTAAAGCAACAGGCCACTACAAGGTCCTTCGCCCACGCTGACCACATGTATGGAAAGTGCGCCAGAAGCCCATGGCCAGTTTAAAGTGTCCAAATCCCATATGGTCTAGCGGTTAGGATTCCTGGTTTTCTCCCAGGCGGCCCGGGTTCAACTCCCGGTATGGGAATGCATGCTCCTTTTTGCTTCCCTCCTCAAAAATCCAGCAAATCTTCCTGCACCAGAAGTGACTTTTTGGCCAGCAGTAGAGCTACAGAACCCTGATATGTCGAGGTTCTGACTAGCCCTTAGCCCCTTCGATAGCTCAGCTGGTAGAGCAGAGGACTGTAGGTTGGAGTGTTGGCCATCCTTAGGTCGCTGGTTCAACTCCGGCTCGAAGGAGGTGTTTTTTTCATGTTCCCACCAATGTTTTGGCTTGGAGCTGGCTTTCTCACAGCTGTCAGCAGAGCTTGAATTCGCAGTCCAAAATTGGAAGGCAAAAGAGCTTTCCCTGACCGGGCATCCAACCCGGGCCGCGGCGGTGAGAGCGCCGAATCCTAACCACTAGACCACCAGGGATGGATGGTGGGCTGGAGGGCTCGTGGGCTGGTGGGCAGGAGGGCTGGAGGGCTCGTGGGCTGGTGGGCTGGTGGGCTGGTGGGCTGGTGGGCTGGAGGGCTGGTAGTCTGTTCTCCTGATAACAAGGTGAGAATGAGCAGACATCAATGCTTGCCACCGTCACATCGAAAACCAACAAGTCTGTAACAATCGGGGGTCTTTACTAATGGTGGGCCAGTGGCACAATGGATAACGCGTCTGACTACGGATCAGAAGATTCTAGGTTCGACTCCTGGCTGGCTCGCTCTGTGCTTGTTTTTCTCCGGCTTATTTTGTTGTTGTGTTTTTTTTCTCCAAAGTCCAAAAGAAAAGGCAACTCTCTAGGCATTCTTCTATTTTTTCCAAAAAAAGGCACATTCTGCACACCCATTCCGATGTCTAGGGGAGACACGGACATGCTTTGGTATTGCCATTCGTCTCACAAAATGCAGGCTGGTGGGCCAGTTGATTCTAGAAAGAACAATTTCATCGCTACTCTGTAACCGCTTTACTACTTTGAAGGGTGCAATGCCATGTGGTTTTGATGTCACAGGCTTGCCATTTTGAAGCCTTATCACTAATTGCCACCTGGACATTGAGAATAATTTGTAATCTGCATTAAACTGAACGAGCGAATAATCAGCAATTTTGCGGATTAAAAATTGGTCTCACTTTCATTATTAACCTCACAACATGTCAGTTTTGTACCTTGACAGACCGACGATAGGCAGTTTTTCCTCTAGATAACGGTTGCCATGTGTGTTTTCAGATGCATGACACAAGTATTTTCACCTGGACAAGACCTTAATTACCAGTTTGAGGTATAAATTCAGCAATCACAGGATTCTGGCCAAAAAACTGAACCATGTGTGAGTCAACAAACATGTCCCTTGAATGCATGCAACACTATATATTTCAGTAAACCGTCCCTTCGGATGATTCTTGTATTGCCAAATTATTATCACATTGTTACAGTCACACACCAAAAGCAACAGGCCACTACAAAACCCTGCGCCCACACTGGCCACATTTATGGAAAGTGGCCCACAAGCTTGTGGCCAGTTAAAGCTGGCCAGTTCCCATATGGTCTAGCAGTTAGGATTCCTGGTTTTCTCGTACGCAGCCAGGGGTTGACTCCAGTTTTTCCTCTAGATAAAGGTTGCCGTGTGTGTTTTCAAATGGATGACACGAGTATTTTCACTTGGACAAGAGCTTAATTACCAGTTTGAGGAATCAATTCTGCAATCACAGGAATCTGCCCAAATACACTGAACCCCCGGGTTGAGTGAAAAAACAGATTCCCTGAATGCATACAACACTATATAATTCAGAAAACCGTCCTTTTGGATAATTCTTGTTTTGCCAAATTATTATCACATTGTTACAGTCACAGAACTAAAGCAACAGGCCACTACAAGGTCCTGCGCCCACGCTGACCACATGTATGGAAAGTGCGCCAGAAGCCCATGGCCAGTTTAAAGTGTCCAGATCCCATATGGTCTAGCGGTTAGGATTCCTGGTTTTCACCCAGGCGGCCCGGGTTCAACTCCCGGTATGGGAATGCATGCTCCTTTTTGCTTCCCTCCTCAAAAATCCAGCAAATCTTCCTGCACCAGAAGTGACTTTTTGGCCAGCAGTAGAGCTACAGAACCCTGATATGTCGAGGTTCTGACTAGCCCTTAGCCCTTTCGATAGCTCAGCTGGTAGAGCGGAGGACTGTAGGTTGGAGTGTTGGCCATCCTTAGGTCGCTGGTTCAACTCCGGCTCGAAGGAGGTGTTTTTTTCATGTTCCCACCAATGTTTTGGCTTGGAGCTGGCTTTCTCACAGCTGTCAGCAGAGCTTGAATTCGCAGTCCACAATTGGAAGGCAAAAGAGCTTTCCCTGACCGGGAATCGAACCCGGGCCGCGGCGGTGAGAGCGCCGAATCCTAACCAATAGACCACCAGGGAGGGATCGTGGGCTCGTGGGCTGCTGGGCTGGTGGGCTGGTGGGCTGGAGGGCTGGAGGGCTGGAGGGCTGGTAGTCTGTTCTCCTGATAACAAGGTGAGAATGAGCAGACATCAATGCTTGCCACCGTCACATCGAAAACCAACAAGTCTGTAACAATCGGGGGTCTTTACTTTTGGTGGGCCAGTGGCGCAATGGATAACGCGTCTGACTACGGATCAGAAGATTCTAGGTTCGACTCCTGGCTGGCTCGCTCTGTGCTTGTTTTTCTCCGGCTTATTTTGTTGTTGTGTTTTTTTTCTCCAAAGTCCAAAAGAAAAGGCAACTCTCTAGGCATTCTTCTATTTTTTCCAAAAAAAGGCACATTCTGCACACCCATTCCGATGTCTAGGGGAGACACGGACATGCTTTGGTATTGCCATTCGTCTCACAAAATGCAGGCTGGTGGGCCAGTTGATTCTAGAATGAACAATTTCATCGCTACTCTGTAACCGCTTTACTACTTTGAAGGGTGCAATGCCATGTGGTTTTGATGTCACAGGCTTGCCATTTTGAAGCCTTATCACTAATTGCCACCTGGACATTGAGAATAATTTGTAATCTGCATTAAACTGAACGAGCGAATAATCAGCATATTAAAAATTGGTCTCACTTTCATTATTAACCTCACAACATGTCAGTTTTGTACCTTGACAGACCGACGATAGGCAGTTTTTCCTCTAGATAACGGTTGCCATGTGTGTTTTCAGATGCATGACACAAGTATTTTCACCTGGACAAGACCTTAATTACCAGTTCGAGGTATAAATTCAGCAATCACAGGATTCTGGCCAAAAAACTGAACCATGTGTGAGTCAACAAACATGTCCCTTGAATGCATGCAACACTATATATTTCAGTAAACCGTCCCTTCGGATGATTCTTGTATTGCCAAATTATTATCACATTGTTACAGTCACACACCAAAAGCAACAGGCCACTACAAAACCCTGCGCCCACACTGGCCACATTTATGGAAAGTGGCCCACAAGCTTGTGGCCAGTTAAAGCTGGCCAGTTCCCATATGGTCTAGCAGTTAGGATTCCTGGTTTTCTTGTACGCAGCCAGGGGTTGACTCCAGTTTTTCCTCTAGATAAAGGTTGCCGTGTGTGTTTTCAAATGGATGACACGAGTATTTTCACTTGGACAAGAGCTTAATTACCAGTTTGAGGAATCAATTCTGCAATCACAGGAATCTGCCCAAATACACTGAACCCCCGGGTTGAGTGAAAAAGCGGATTCCCTGAATGCATACAACACTATATAATTCAGAAAACCGTCCTTTTGCATAATTCTTGTTTTGCCAAATTATTATCACATTGTTACAGTCACAGAACTAAAGCAACAGGCCACTACAAGGTCCTGCGCCCACGCTGACCACATGTATGGAAAGTGCGCCAGAAGCCCATGGCCAGTTTAAAGTGTCCAAATCCCATATGGTCTAGTTGTTAGGATTCCTGGTTTTCACCCAGGCGGCCCGGGTTCAACTCCCGGTATGGGAATGCATGCTCCTTTTTGCTTCCCTCCTCAAAAATCCAGCAAATCTTCCTGCACCAGAAGTGACTTTTTGGCCAGCAGTAGAGCTACAGAACCCTGATATATCGAGGTTCTGACTAGCCCTTAGCCCCTTCGATAGCTCAGCTGGTAGAGTGGAGGACTGTAGGTTGGAGTGTTGGCCATCCTTAGGTCGCTGGTTCAACTCCGGCTCGAAGGAGGTGTTTTTTTCATGTTCCCACCAATGTTTTGGCTTGGAGCTGGCTTTCTCACAGCTGTCAGCAGAGCTTGAATTCGCAGTCCACAATTGGAAGGCAAAAGAGCTTTCCCTGACCGGGAATCGAACCCGGGCCGCGGCGGTGAGAGGGCCGAATCCTAACCACTAGACCACCAGGGAGGGATGGTGGGCTGGAGGGCTCGTGGGCTGCTGGGCTGGTGGGCTGGAGGGCTGGAGGGCTGGAGGGCTGGTAGTCTGTTCTCCTGATAACAAGGTGAGAATGAGCAGACATCAATGCTTGCCACCGTCACATCGAAAACCAACAAGTCTGTAACAATCGGGGGTCTTTACTTTTGGTGGGCCAGTGGCACAATGGATAACGCATCTGACTACGGATCAGAAGATTCTAGGTTCAACTCCTGGCTGGCTCGCTCTGTGCTTGTTTTTCTCCGGCTTATTTTGTTGTTGTTTTATTTTTTTCTCCAAAGTCCAAAAGAAAAGGCAACTCTCTAGGCATTCTTCTATTTTTTCCAAAAAAAGGCACATTCTGCACACCCATTCCGATGTCTAGGGGAGACACGGACATGCTTTGGTATTGCCATTCGTCTCACAAAATGCAGGCTGGTGGGCCAGTTGATTCTAGAATGAACAATTTCATCGCTACTCTGTAACCGCTTTACTACTTTGAAGGGTGCAATGCCATGTGGTTTTGATGTCACAGGCTTGCCATTTTGAAGCCTTATCACTAATTGCCACCTGGACATTGAGAATAATTTGTAATCTGCATTAAACTGAACGAGCGAATAATCAGCATATTAAAAATTGGTCTCACTTTCATTATTAACCTCACAACATGTCAGTTTTGTACCTTGACAGACCGACGATAGGCAGTTTTTCCTCTAGATAACGGTTGCCATGTGTGTTTTCAGATGCATGACACAAGTATTTTCACCTGGACAAGACCTTAATTACCAGTTCGAGGTATAAATTCAGCAATCACAGGATTCTGGCCAAAAAACTGAACCATGTGTGAGTCAACAAACATGTCCCTTGAATGCATGCAACACTATATATTTCAGTAAACCGTCCCTTCGGATGATTCTTGTATTGCCAAATTATTATCACATTGTTACAGTCACACACCAAAAGCAACAGGCCACTACAAAACCCTGCGCCCACACTGGCCACATTTATGGAAAGTGGCCCACAAGCTTGTGGCCAGTTAAAGCTGGCCAGTTCCCATATGGTCTAGCAGTTAGGATTCCTGGTTTTCTTGTACGCAGCCAGGGGTTGACTCCAGTTTTTCCTCTAGATAAAGGTTGCCGTGTGTGTTTTCAAATGGATGACACGAGTATTTTCACTTGGACAAGAGCTTAATTACCAGTTTGAGGAATCAATTCTGCAATCACAGGAATCTGCCCAAATACACTGAACCCCCGGGTTGAGTGAAAAAACAGATTCCCTGAATGCATACAACACTATATAATTCAGAAAACCGTCCTTTTGGATAATTCTTGTTTTGCCAAATTATTATCACATTGTTACAGTCACAGAACTAAAGCAACAGGCCACTACAAGGTCCTTCGCCCACGCTGACCACATGTATGGAAAGTGCGCCAGAAGCCCATGGCCAGTTTAAAGTGTCCAAATCCCATATGGTCTAGCGGTTAGGATTCCTGGTTTTCTCCCAGGCGGCTTGGGTTCAACTCCCGGTATGGGAATGCATGCTCCTTTTTGCTTCCCTCCTCAAAAATCCAGCAAATCTTCCTGCACCAGAAGTGACTTTTTGGCCAGCAGTAGAGCTACAGAACCCTGATATGTCGAGGTTCTGACTAGCCCTTAGCCCCTTCGATAGCTCAGCTGGTAGAGCGGAGGACTGTAGGTTGGAGTGTTGGCCATCCTTAGGTCGCTGGTTCAACTCCAGCTCGAAGGAGGTGTTTTTTTCATGTTCCCACCAATGTTTTGGCTTGGAGCTGGCTTTCTCACAGCTGTCAGCAGAGCTTGAATTCGCAGTCCACAATTGGAAGGCAAAAGAGCTTTCCCTGACCGGGAATCGAACCCGGGCCGCGGCGGTGAGAGCGCCGAATCCTAACCACTAGACCACCAGGGATGGATGGTGGGCTGGAGGGCTCGTGGGCTCGTGGGCAGGAGGGCTGGAGGGCTGGAGGGCTCGTGGGCTGGTGGGCTGGTGGGCTGGTGGGCTGGAGGGCTGGTAGTCTGTTCTCCTGATAACAAGGTGAGAATGAGCAGACATCAATGCTTGCCACCGTCACATCGAAAACCAACAAGTCTGTAACAATCGGGGGTCTTTACTAATGGTGGGCCAGTGGCGCAATGGATAACGCGTCTGACTACGGATCAGAAGATTCTAGGTTCGACTCCTGGCTGGCTCGCTCTGTGCTTGTTTTTCTCCGGCTTATTTTGTTGTTGTGTTTTTTTTCTCCAAAGTCCAAAAGAAAAGGCAACTCTCTAGGCATTCTTCTATTTTTTCCAAAAAAAGGCACATTCTGCACACCCATTCCGATGTCTAGGGGAGACACGGACATGCTTTGGTATTGCCATTCGTCTCACAAAATGCAGGCTGGTGGGCCAGTTGATTCTAGAAAGAACAATTTCATCGCTACTCTGTAACCGCTTTACTACTTTGAAGGGTGCAATGCCATGTGGTTTTGATGTCACAGGCTTGCCATTTTGAAGCCTTATCACTAATTGCCACCTGGACATTGAGAATAATTTGTAATCTGCATTAAACTGAACGAGCGAATAATCAGCATATTAAAAATTGGTCTCACTTTCATTATTAACCTCACAACATGTCAGTTTTGTACCTTGACAGACCGACGATAGGCAGTTTTTCCTCTAGATAACGGTTGCCATGTGTGTTTTCAGATGCATGACACAAGTATTTTCACCTGGACAAGACCTTAATTACCAGTTCGAGGTATAAATTCAGCAATCACAGGATTCTGGCCAAAAAACTGAACCATGTGTGAGTCAACAAACATGTCCCTTGAATGCATGCAACACTATATATTTCAGTAAACCGTCCCTTCGGATGATTCTTGTATTGCCAAATTATTATCACATTGTTACAGTCACACACCAAAAGCAACAGGCCACTACAAAACCCTGCGCCCACACTGGCCACATTTATGGAAAGTGGCCCACAAGCTTGTGGCCAGTTAAAGCTGGCCAGTTCCCATATGGTCTAGCAGTTAGGATTCCTGGTTTTCTTGTACGCAGCCAGGGGTTGACTCCAGTTTTTCCTCTAGATAAAGGTTGCCGTGTGTGTTTTCAAATGGATGACACGAGTATTTTCACTTGGACAAGAGCTTAATTACCAGTTTGAGGAATCAATTCTGCAATCACAGGAATCTGCCCAAATACACTGAACCCCCGGGTTGAGTGAAAAAACAGATTCCCTGAATGCATACAACACTATATAATTCAGAAAACCGTCCTTTTGCATAATTCTTGTTTTGCCAAATTATTATCACATTGTTACAGTCACAGAACTAAAGCAACAGGCCACTACAAGGTCCTTCGCCCACGCTGACCACATGTATGGAAAGTGCGCCAGAAGCCCATGGCCAGTTTAAAGTGTCCAAATCCCATATGGTCTAGCGGTTAGGATTCCTGGTTTTCACCCAGGCGGCCCGGGTTCAACTCCCGGTATGGGAATGCATACTCCTTTTTGCTTCCCTCCTCAAAAATCCAGCAAATCTTCCTGCACCAGAAGTGACTTTTTGGCCAGCAGTAGAGCTACAGAACCCTGATATGTCGAGGTTCTGACTAGCCCTTAGCCCCTTCGATAGCTCAGCTGGTAGAGCGGAGGACTGTAGGTTGGAGTGTTGGCCATCCTTAGGTCGCTGGTTCAACTCCGGCTCGAAGGAGGTGTTTTTTTCATGTTCCCACCAATGTTTTGGCTTGGAGCTGGCTTTCTCACAGCTGTCAGCAGAGCTTGAATTCGCAGTCCACAATTGGAAGGCAAAAGAGCTTTCCCTGACCTGGAATCGAACCCGGGCCGCGGCGGTGAGAGCGGCGAATCCTAACCACTAGACCACTAGACCACCAGGGAGGGCTGGAGGGCTCGTGGGCTGGTGGGCTGCAGGGCTGGTAGTCTGTTCTCCTGATAACAAGGTGAGAATGAGCAGACATCAATGCTTGCCACCGTCACATCGAAAACCAACAAGTCTGTAACAATCGGGGGTCTTTACTTTTGGTGGGCCAGTGGCGCAATGGATAACGCGTCTGACTACGGATCAGAAGATTCTAGGTTCGACTCCTGGCTGGCTCGCTCTGTGCTTGTTTTTCTCCAAAGTCCAAAACAAAAGGCAACTCTCTAGGCATTCTTCTATTTTTTCCAAAAAAAGGCACATTCTGCACACCTATTCCGATGTCTAGGGGAGACACGGACATGCTTTGGTATTGCCATTCGTCTCACAAAATGCAGGCTGGTGGGCCAGTTGATTCTAGAATGAACAATTTCATCGCTACTCTGTAACCGCTTTACTACTTTGAAGGGTGCAATGCCATGTGGTTTTGATGTCACAGGCTTGCCATTTTGAAGCCTTATCACTAATTGCCACCTGGACATTGAGAATAATTTGTAATCTGCATTAAACTGAACGAGCGAATAATCAGCATATTAAAAATTGGTCTCACTTTCATTATTAACCTCACAACATGTCAGTTTTGTACCTTGACAGACCGACGATAGGCAGTTTTTCCTCTAGATAACGGTTGCCATGTGTGTTTTCAGATGCATGACACAAGTATTTTCACCTGGACAAGACCTTAATTACCAGTTCGAGGTATAAATTCAGCAATCACAGGATTCTGGCCAAAAAACTGAACCATGTGTGAGTCAACAAACATGTCCCTTGAATGCATGCAACACTATATATTTCAGTAAACCGTCCCTTCGGATGATTCTTGTATTGCCAAATTATTATCACATTGTTACAGTCACACACCAAAAGCAACAGGCCACTACAAAACCCTGCGCCCACACTGGCCACATTTATGGAAAGTGGCCCACAAGCTTGTGGCCAGTTAAAGCTGGCCAGTTCCCATATGGTCTAGCAGTTAGGATTCCTGGTTTTCTTGTACGCAGCCAGGGGTTGACTCCAGTTTTTCCTCTAGATAAAGGTTGCCGTGTGTGTTTTCAAATGGATGACACGAGTATTTTCACTTGGACAAGAGCTTAATTACCAGTTTGAGGAATCAATTCTGCAATCACAGGAATCTGCCCAAATACACTGAACACCCGGGTTGAGTGAAAAAACAGATTCCCTGAATGCATACAACACTATATAATTCAGAAAACCGTCCTTTTGCATAATTCTTGTTTTGCCAAATTATTATCACATTGTTACAGTCACAGAACTAAAGCAACAGGCCACTACAAGGTCCTTCGCCCACGCTGACCACATGTATGGAAAGTGCGCCAGAAGCCCATGGCCAGTTTAAAGTGTCCAAATCCCATATGGTCTAGTGGTTAGGATTCCTGGTTTTCTCCCAGGCGGCCCGGGTTCAACTCCCGGTATGGGAATGCATGCTCCTTTTTGCTTCCCTCCTCAAAAATCCAGCAAATCTTCCTGCACCAGAAGTGACTTTTTGGCCAGCAGTAGAGCTACAGAACCCTGATATGTCGAGGTTCTGATCCAGCAAATCTTCCTGCACCAGAAGTGACTTTTTGGCCAGCAGTAGAGCTACAGAACCCTGATATGTCGAGGTTCTGACTAGCCTTTAGCCCCTTCGATAGCTCAGCTGGTAGAGCGGAGGACTGTAGGTTGGAGTGTTGGCCATCCTTAGGTCGCTGGTTCAACTCCGGCTCGAAGGAGGTGTTTTTTTCATGTTCCCACCAATGTTTTGGCTTGGAGCTGGCTTTCTCACAGCTGTCAGCAGAGCTTGAATTCGCAGTCCACAATTGGAAGGCAAAAGAGCTTTCCCTGACCGGGAATCGAACCCGGGCCGCGGCGGTGAGAGCGCCGAATCCTAACCACTAGACCACCAGGGATGGATGGGGGGCTGGAGGGCTCGTGGGCTGGTGGGCAGGAGGGCTGGAGGGCTCGTGGGCTGGTGGGCTGGTGGGCTGGAGGGCTGGTAGTCTGTTCTCCTGATAACAAGGTGAGAATGAGCAGACATCAATGCTTGCCACCGTCACATCGAAAACCAACAAGTCTGTAACAATCGGGGGTCTTTACTAATGGTGGGCCAGTGCCGCAATGGATAATGCGTCTGACTACGGATCAGAAGATTCTAGGTTCGACTCCTGGCTGGCTCGCTCTGTGCTTGTTTTTCTCCGGCTTATTTTGTTGTTGTGTTTTTTTTCTCCAAAGTCCAAAAGAAAAGGCAACTCTCTAGGCATTCTTCTATTTTTTCCAAAAAAAGGCACCTTCTGCACACCCATTCCGATGTCTAGGGGAGACACGGACATGCTTTGGTATTGCCATTCGTCTCACAAAATGCAGGCTGGTGGGCCAGTTGATTCTAGAAAAAACAATTTCATCGCTACTCTGTAACCGCTTTACTACTTTGAAGGGTGCAATGCCATGTGGTTTTGATGTCACAGGCTTGCCATTTTGAAGCCTTATCACTAATTGCCACCTGGACATTGAGAATAATTTGTAATCTGCATTAAACTGAACGAGCGAATAATCAGCAATTTTGCGGATTAAAAATTGGTCTCACTTTCATTATTAACCTCACAACATGTCAGTTTTGTACCTTGACAGACCGACGATAGGCAGTTTTTCCTCTAGATAACGGTTGCCATGTGTGTTTTCAGATGCATGACACAAGTATTTTCACCTGGACAAGACCTTAATTACCAGTTCGAGGTATAAATTCAGCAATCACAGGATTCTGGCCAAAAAACTGAACCATGTGTGAGTCAACAAACATGTCCCTTGAATGCATGCAACACTATATATTTCAGTAAACCGTCCCTTCGGATGATTCTTGTATTGCCAAATTATTATCACATTGTTACAGTCACACACCAAAAGCAACAGGCCACTACAAAACCCTGCGCCCACACTGGCCACATTTATGGAAAGTGGCCCACAAGCTTGTGGCCAGTTAAAGCTGGCCAGTTCCCATATGGTCTAGCAGTTAGGATTCCTGGTTTTCTCGTACGCAGCCAGGGGTTGACTCCAGTTTTTCCTCTAGATAAAGGTTGCCGTGTGTGTGTTTTCAAATGGATGACACGAGTATTTTCACTTGGACAAGAGCTTAATTACCAGTTTGAGGAATCAATTCTGCAATCACAGGAATCTGCCCAAATACACTGAACCCCCGGGTTGAGTGAAAAAACAGATTCCCTGAATGCATACAACACTATATAATTCAGAAAACCGTCCTTTTGGATAATTCTTGTTTTGCCAAATTATTATCACATTGTTACAGTCACAGAACTAAAGCAACAGGCCACTACAAGGTCCTGCGCCCACGCTGACCACATGTATGGAAAGTGCGCCAGAAGCCCATGGCCAGTTTAAAGTGTCCAGATCCCATATGGTCTAGCGGTTAGGATTCCTGGTTTTCACCCAGGCGGCCCGGGTTCAACTCCCGGTATGGGAATGCATGCTCCTTTTTGCTTCCCTCCTCAAAAATCCAGCAAATCTTCCTGCACCAGAAGTGACTTTTTGGCCAGCAGTAGAGCTACAGAACCCTGATATGTCGAGGTTCTGACTAGCCCTTAGCCCCTTCGATAGCTCAGCTGGTAGAGCGGAGGACTGTAGGTTGGAGTGTTGGCCATCCTTAGGTCGCTGGTTCAACTCCGGCTCGAAGGAGGTGTTTTTTTCATGTTCCCACCAATGTTTTGGCTTGGAGCTGGCTTTCTCACAGCTGTCAGCAGAGCTTGAATTCGCAGTCCACAATTGGAAGGCAAAAGAGCTTTCCCTGACCGGGAATCGAACCCGGGCCGCGGCGGTGAGAGCGCCGAATCCTAACCACTAGACCACCAGGGAGGGATGGTGGGCTCGTGGGCTGCTGGGCTGGTGGGCTGGAGGGCTGGAGGGCTGGTAGTCTGTTCTCCTGATAACAAGGTGAGAATAAGCAGACATCAATGCTTGCCACCGTCACATCGAAAACCAACAAGTCTGTAACAATCGGGGGTCTTTACTTTTGTTGGGCCAGTGGCGCAATGGATAACGCGTCTGACTACGGATCAGAAGATTCTAGGTTCGACTCCTGGCTGGCTCGCTCTGTGCTTGTTTTTTCCGGCTTATTTTGTTGTTGTGTTTTTTTTCTCCAAAGTCCAAAAGAAAAGGCAACTCTCTAGGCATTCTTCTATTTTTTCCAAAAAAAGGCACATTCTGCACACCCATTCCGATGTCTAGGGGAGACACGGACATGCTTTGGTATTGCCATTCGTCTCACAAAATGCAGGCTGGTGGGCCAGTTGATTCTAGAATGAACAATTTCATCGCTACTCTGTAACCGCTTTACTACTATGAAGGGTGCAATGCCATGTGGTTTTGATGTCACAGGCTTGCCATTTTGAAGCCTTATCACTAATTGCCACCTGGACATTGAGAATAATTTGTAATCTGCATTAAACTGAACGAGCGAATAATCAGCATATTAAAAATTGGTCTCACTTTCATTATTAACCTCACAACATGTCAGTTTTGTACCTTGACAGACCGACGATAGGCAGTTTTTCCTCTAGATAACGGTTGCCATGTGTGTTTTCAGATGCATGACACAAGTATTTTCACCTGGACAAGACCTTAATTACCAGTTCGAGGTATAAATTCAGCAATCACAGGATTCTGGCCAAAAAACTGAACCATGTGTGAGTCAACAAACATGTCCCTTGAATGCATGCAACACTATATATTTCAGTAAACCGTCCCTTCGGATGATTCTTGTATTGCCAAATTATTATCACATTGTTACAGTCACACACCAAAAGCAACAGGCCACTACAAAACCCTGCGCCCACACTGGCCACATTTATGGAAAGTGGCCCACAAGCTTGTGGCCAGTTAAAGCTGGCCAGTTCCCATATGGTCTAGCAGTTAGGATTCCTGGTTTTCTCGTACGCAGCCAGGGGTTGACTCCAGTTTTTCCTCTAGATAAAGGTTGCCGTGTGTGTTTTCAAATGGATGACACGAGTATTTTCACTTGGACAAGAGCTTAATTACCAGTTTGAGGAATCAATTCTGCAATCACAGGAATCTGCCCAAATACACTGAACCCCCGGGTTGAGTGAAAAAACAGATTCCCTGAATGCATTCAACACTATATAATTCAGAAAACCGTCCTTTTGCATAATTCTTGTTTTGCCAAATTATTATCACATTGTTACAGTCACAGAACTAAAGCAACAGGCCACTACAAGGTCCTGCGCCCACGCTGACCACATGTATGGAAAGTGCTCCAGAAGCCCATGGCCAGTTTAAAGTGTCCAGATCCCATATGGTCTAGCGGTTAGGATTCCTGGTTTTCACCCAAGTGGCCCGGGTTCAACTCCCGGTATGGGAATGCATGCTCCTTTTTGCTTCCCTCCTCAAAAATCCAGCAAATCTTCCTGCACCAGAAGTGACTTTTTGGCCAGCAGTAGAGCTACAGAACCCTGAAATGTCGAGGTTCTGATCCAGCAAATCTTCCTGCACCAGAAGTGACTTTTTGGCCAGCAGTAGAGCTACAGAACCCTGATATGTCGAGGTTCTGACTAGCCCTTAGCCGCTTCGATAGCTCAGCTGGTAGAGCGGAGGACTGTAGGTTGGAGTGTTGGCCATCCTTAGGTCGCTGGTTCAACTCCGGCTCGAAGGAGGTGTTTTTTTCATGTTCCCACCAATGTTTTGGCTTGGAGCTGGCTTTCTCACAGCTGTCAGCAGAGCTTGAATTCGCAGTCCACAATTGGAAGGCAAAAGAGCTTTCCCTGACCGGGAATCGAACCCGGGCCGCGGCGGTGAGAGCGCCGAATCCTAACCACTAGACCACCAGGGATGGATGGTGGGCTGGAGGGCTCGTGGGCTGGAGGGCTCGTGGGCTGGTGGGCAGGAGGGCTGGAGGGCTCGTGGGCTGGTGGGCTGGTGGGCTGGTGGGCTGGAGGGCTGGTAGTCTGTTCTCCTGATAACAAGGTGAGAATGAGCAGACATCAATGCTTGCCACCGTCACATCGAAAACCAACAAGTCTGTAATAATCGGGGGTCTTTACTAATGGTGGGCCAGTGGCGCAATGGATAACGCGTCTGACTACGGATCAGAAGATTCTAGGTTCGGCTCCTGGCTGGCTCGCTCTGTGCTTGTTTTTCTCCGGCTTATTTTGTTGTTGTGTTTTTTTTCTCCAAAGTCCAAAAGAAAAGGCAACTCTCTAGGCATTCTTCTATTTTTTCCAAAAAAAGGCACATTCTGCACACCCATTCCGATGTCTAGGGGAGACACGGACATGCTTTGGTATTGCCATTCGTCTCACAAAATGCAGGCTGGTGGGCCAGTTGATTCTAGAAAGAACAATTTCATCGCTACTCTGTAACCGCTTTACTACTTTGAAGGGTGCAATGCCATGTGGTTTTGATGTCACAGGCTTGCCATTTTGAAGCCTTATCACTAATTGCCACCTGGACATTGAGAATAATTTGTAATCTGCATTAAACTGAACGAGCGAATAATCAGCATATTAAAAATTGGTCTCACTTTCATTATTAACCTCACAACATGTCAGTTTTGTACCTTGACAGACCGACGATAGGCAGTTTTTCCTCTAGATAACGGTTGCCATGTGTGTTTTCAGATGCATGACACAAGTATTTTCACCTGGACAAGACCTTAATTACCAGTTCGAGGTATAAATTCAGCAATCACAGGATTCTGGCCAAAAAACTGAACCATGTGTGAGTCAACAAACATGTCCCTTGAATGCATGCAACACTATATATTTCAGTAAACCGTCCCTTCGGATGATTCTTGTATTGCCAAATTATTATCACATTGTTACAGTCACACACCAAAAGCAACAGGCCACTACAAAACCCTGCGCCCACACTGGCCACATTTATGGAAAGTGGCCCACAAGCTTGTGGCCAGTTAAAGCTGGCCAGTTCCCATATGGTCTAGCAGTTAGGATTCCTGGTTTTCTTGTACGCAGCCAGGGGTTGACTCCAGTTTTTCCTCTAGATAAAGGTTGCCGTGTGTGTTTTCAAATGGATGACACGAGTATTTTCACTTGGACAAGAGCTTAATTACCAGTTTGAGGAATCAATTCTGCAATCACAGGAATCTGCCCAAATACACTGAACACCCGGGTTGAGTGAAAAAACAGATTCCCTGAATGCATACAACACTATATAATTCAGAAAACCGTCCTTTTGCATAATTCTTGTTTTGCCAAATTATTATCACATTGTTACAGTCACAGAACTAAAGCAACAGGCCACTACAAGGTCCTTCGCCCACGCTGACCACATGTATGGAAAGTGCGCCAGAAGCCCATGGCCAGTTTAAAGTGTCCAAATCCCATATGGTCTAGCGGTTAGGATTCCTGGTTTTCTCCCAGGCGGCCCGGGTTCAACTCCCGGTATGGGAATGCATGCTCCTTTTTGCTTCCCTCCTCAAAAATCCAGCAAATCTTCCTGCACCAGAAGTGACTTTTTGGCCAGCAGTAGAGCTACAGAACCCTGATATGTCGAGGTTCTGATCCAGCAAATCTTCCTGCACCAGAAGTGACTTTTTGGCCAGCAGTAGAGCTACAGAACCCTGATATGTCGAGGTTCTGACTAGCCCTTAGCCGCTTCGATAGCTCAGCTGGTAGAGCGGAGGACTGTAGGTTGGAGTGTTGGCCATCCTTAGGTCGCTGGTTCAACTCCGGCTCGAAGGAGGTGTTTTTTTCATGTTCCCACCAATGTTTTGGCTTGGAGCTGGCTTTCTCACAGCTGTCAGCAGAGCTTGAATTCGCAGTCCACAATTGGAAGGCAAAAGAGCTTTCCCTGACCGGGAATCGAACCCGGGCCGCGGCGGTGAGAGCGCCGAATCCTAACCACTAGACCACCAGGGATGGATGGGGGGCTGGAGGGCTCGTGGGCTGGTGGGCAGGAGGGCTGGAGGGCTCGTGGGCTGGTGGGCTGGTGGGCTGGAGGGCTGGTAGTCTGTTCTCCTGATAACAAGGTGAGAATGAGCAGACATCAATGCTTGCCACCGTCACATCGAAAACCAACAAGTCTGTAACAATCGGGGGTCTTTACTAATGGTGGGCCAGTGCCGCAATGGATAATGCGTCTGACTACGGATCAGAAGATTCTAGGTTCGACTCCTGGCTGGCTCGCTCTGTGCTTGTTTTTCTCCGGCTTATTTTGTTGTTGTGTTTTTTTTCTCCAAAGTCCAAAAGAAAAGGCAACTCTCTAGGCATTCTTCTATTTTTTCCAAAAAAAGGCACCTTCTGCACACCCATTCCGATGTCTAGGGGAGACACGGACATGCTTTGGTATTGCCATTCGTCTCACAAAATGCAGGCTGGTGGGCCAGTTGATTCTAGAAAAAACAATTTCATCGCTACTCTGTAACCGCTTTACTACTTTGAAGGGTGCAATGCCATGTGGTTTTGATGTCACAGGCTTGCCATTTTGAAGCCTTATCACTAATTGCCACCTGGACATTGAGAATAATTTGTAATCTGCATTAAACTGAACGAGCGAATAATCAGCAATTTTGCGGATTAAAAATTGGTCTCACTTTCATTATTAACCTCACAACATGTCAGTTTTGTACCTTGACAGACCGACGATAGGCAGTTTTTCCTCTAGATAACGGTTGCCATGTGTGTTTTCAGATGCATGACACAAGTATTTTCACCTGGACAAGACCTTAATTACCAGTTCGAGGTATAAATTCAGCAATCACAGGATTCTGGCCAAAAAACTGAACCATGTGTGAGTCAACAAACATGTCCCTTGAATGCATGCAACACTATATATTTCAGTAAACCGTCCCTTCGGATGATTCTTGTATTGCCAAATTATTATCACATTGTTACAGTCACACACCAAAAGCAACAGGCCACTACAAAACCCTGCGCCCACACTGGCCACATTTATGGAAAGTGGCCCACAAGCTTGTGGCCAGTTAAAGCTGGCCAGTTCCCATATGGTCTAGCAGTTAGGATTCCTGGTTTTCTCGTACGCAGCCAGGGGTTGACTCCAGTTTTTCCTCTAGATAAAGGTTGCCGTGTGTGTTTTCAAATGGATGACACGAGTATTTTCACTTGGACAAGAGCTTAATTACCAGTTTGAGGAATCAATTCTGCAATCACAGGAATCTGCCCAAATACACTGAACCCCCGGGTTGAGTGAAAAAACAGATTCCCTGAATGCATTCAACACTATATAATTCAGAAAACCGTCCTTTTGCATAATTCTTGTTTTGCCAAATTATTATCACATTGTTACAGTCACAGAACTAAAGCAACAGGCCACTACAAGGTCCTGCGCCCACGCTGACCACATGTATGGAAAGTGCTCCAGAAGCCCATGGCCAGTTTAAAGTGTCCAGATCCCATATGGTCTAGCGGTTAGGATTCCTGGTTTTCACCCAAGTGGCCCGGGTTCAACTCCCGGTATGGGAATGCATGCTCCTTTTTGCTTCCCTCCTCAAAAATCCAGCAAATCTTCCTGCACCAGAAGTGACTTTTTGGCCAGCAGTAGAGCTACAGAACCCTGAAATGTCGAGGTTCTGATCCAGCAAATCTTCCTGCACCAGAAGTGACTTTTTGGCCAGCAGTAGAGCTACAGAACCCTGATATGTCGAGGTTCTGACTAGCCCTTAGCCGCTTCGATAGCTCAGCTGGTAGAGCGGAGGACTGTAGGTTGGAGTGTTGGCCATCCTTAGGTCGCTGGTTCAACTCCGGCTCGAAGGAGGTGTTTTTTTCATGTTCCCACCAATGTTTTGGCTTGGAGCTGGCTTTCTCACAGCTGTCAGCAGAGCTTGAATTCGCAGTCCACAATTGGAAGGCAAAAGAGCTTTCCCTGACCGGGAATCGAACCCGGGCCGCGGCGGTGAGAGCGCCGAATCCTAACCACTAGACCACCAGGGATGGATGGTGGGCTGGAGGGCTCGTGGGCTGGAGGGCTCGTGGGCTGGTGGGCAGGAGGGCTGGAGGGCTCGTGGGCTGGTGGGCTGGTGGGCTGGTGGGCTGGAGGGCTGGTAGTCTGTTCTCCTGATAACAAGGTGAGAATGAGCAGACATCAATGCTTGCCACCGTCACATCGAAAACCAACAAGTCTGTAATAATCGGGGGTCTTTACTAATGGTGGGCCAGTGGCGCAATGGATAACGCGTCTGACTACGGATCAGAAGATTCTAGGTTCGGCTCCTGGCTGGCTCGCTCTGTGCTTGTTTTTCTCCGGCTTATTTTGTTGTTGTGTTTTTTTTCTCCAAAGTCCAAAAGAAAAGGCAACTCTCTAGGCATTCTTCTATTTTTTCCAAAAAAAGGCACATTCTGCACACCCATTCCGATGTCTAGGGGAGACACGGACATGCTTTGGTATTGCCATTCGTCTCACAAAATGCAGGCTGGTGGGCCAGTTGATTCTAGAAAGAACAATTTCATCGCTACTCTGTAACCGCTTTACTACTTTGAAGGGTGCAATGCCATGTGGTTTTGATGTCACAGGCTTGCCATTTTGAAGCCTTATCACTAATTGCCACCTGGACATTGAGAATAATTTGTAATCTGCATTAAACTGAACGAGCGAATAATCAGCATATTAAAAATTGGTCTCACTTTCATTATTAACCTCACAACATGTCAGTTTTGTACCTTGACAGACCGACGATAGGCAGTTTTTCCTCTAGATAACGGTTGCCATGTGTGTTTTCAGATGCATGACACAAGTATTTTCACCTGGACAAGACCTTAATTACCAGTTCGAGGTATAAATTCAGCAATCACAGGATTCTGGCCAAAAAACTGAACCATGTGTGAGTCAACAAACATGTCCCTTGAATGCATGCAACACTATATATTTCAGTAAACCGTCCCTTCGGATGATTCTTGTATTGCCAAATTATTATCACATTGTTACAGTCACACACCAAAAGCAACAGGCCACTACAAAACCCTGCGCCCACACTGGCCACATTTATGGAAAGTGGCCCACAAGCTTGTGGCCAGTTAAAGCTGGCCAGTTCCCATATGGTCTAGCAGTTAGGATTCCTGGTTTTCTTGTACGCAGCCAGGGGTTGACTCCAGTTTTTCCTCTAGATAAAGGTTGCCGTGTGTGTTTTCAAATGGATGACACGAGTATTTTCACTTGGACAAGAGCTTAATTACCAGTTTGAGGAATCAATTCTGCAATCACAGGAATCTGCCCAAATACACTGAACCCCCGGGTTGAGTGAAAAAACAGATTCCCTGAATGCAATCAACACTATATAATTCAGAAAACCGTCCTTTTGCATAATTCTTGTTTTGCCAAATTATTATCACATTGTTACAGTCACAGAACTAAAGCAACAGGCCACTACAAGGTCCTGCGCCCACGCTGACCACATGTATGGAAAGTGCTCCAGAAGCCCATGGCCAGTTTAAAGTGTCCAGATCCCATATGGTCTAGCGGTTAGGATTCCTGGTTTTCACCCAGGCGGCCCGGGTTCAACTCCCGGTATGGGAATGCATGCTCCTTTTTGCTTCCCTCCTCAAAAATCCAGCAAATCTTCCTGCACCAGAAGTGACTTTTTGGCCAGCAGTAGAGCTACAGAACCCTGAAATGTCGAGGTTCTGATCCAGCAAATCTTCCTGCACCAGAAGTGACTTTTTGGCCAGCAGTAGAGCTACAGAACCCTGATATGTCGAGGTTCTGACTAGCCCTTAGCCCCTTCGATAGCTCAGCTGGTAGAGCGGAGGACTGTAGGTTGGAGTGTTGGCCATCCTTAGGTCGCTGGTTCAACTCCGGCTCGAAGGAGGTGTTTTTTTCATGTTCCCACCAATGTTTTGGCTTGGAGCTGGCTTTCTCACAGCTGTCAGCAGAGCTTGAATTCGCAGTCCACAATTGGAAGGCAAAAGAGCTTTCCCTGACCGGGAATCGAACCCGGGCCGCGGCGGTGAGAGCGCCGAATCCTAACCACTAGACCACCAGGGATGGATGGTGGGCTGGAGGGCTCGTGGGCTGGTGGGCAGGAGGGCTGGAGGGCTGGAGGGCTCGTGGGCTGGTGGGCTGGTGGGCTGTTGGGCTGGAGGGCTGGTAGTCTGTTCTCCTGATAACAAGGTGAGAATGAGCAGACATCAATGCTTGCCACCGTCACATCGAAAACCAACAAGTCTGTAACAATCGGGGGTCTTTACTAATGGTGGGCCAGTGGCGCAATGGATAACGCGTCTGACTACGGATCAGAAGATTCTAGGTTCGACTCCTGGCTGGCTCGCTCTGTGCTTGTTTTTCTCCGGCTTATTTTGTTGTTGTGTTTTTTTTCTCCAAAGTCCAAAAGAAAAGGCAACTCTCTAGGCATTCTTCTATTTTTCCAAAAAAAGGCACATTCTGCACACCCATTCCGATGTCTAGGGGAGACACGGACATGCTTTGGTATTGCCATTCGTCTCACAAAATGCAGGCTGGTGGGCCAGTTGATTCTAGAAAGAACAATTTCATCGCTACTCTGTAACCGCTTTACTACTTTGAAGGGTGCAATGCCATGTGGTTTTGATGTCACAGGCTTGCCATTTTGAAGCCTTATCACTAATTGCCACATGGACATTGAGAATAATTTGTAATCTGCATTAAACTGAACGAGCGAATAATCAGCATATTAAAAATTGGTCTCACTTTCATTATTAACCTCACAACATGTCAGTTTTGTACCTTGACAGACCCACGATAGGCAGTTTTTCCTCTAGATAACGGTTGCCATGTGTGTTTTCAGATGCATGACACAAGTATTTTCACCTGGACAAGACCTTAATTACCAGTTCGAGGTATAAATTCAGCAATCACAGGATTCTGGCCAAAAAACTGAACCATGTGTGAGTCAACAAACATGTCCCTTGAATGCATGCAACACTATATATTTCAGTAAACCGTCCCTTCGGATGATTCTTGTATTGCCAAATTATTATCACATTGTTACAGTCACACACCAAAAGCAACAGGCCACTACAAAACCCTGCGCCCACACTGGCCACATTTATGGAAAGTGGCCCACAAGCTTGTGGCCAGTTAAAGCTGGCCAGTTCCCATATGGTCTAGCAGTTAGGATTCCTGGTTTTCTTGTACGCAGCCAGAGGTTGACTCCAGTTTTTCCTCTAGATAAAGGTTGCCGTGTGTGTTTTCAAATGGATGACACGAGTATTTTCACTTGGACAAGAGCTTAATTACCAGTTTGAGGAATCAATTCTGCAATCACAGGAATCTGCCCAAATACACTGAACCCCCGGGTTGAGTGAAAAAACAGATTCCCTGAATGCATACAACACTATATAATTCAGAAAACCGTCCTTTTGCATAATTCTTGTTTTGCCAAATTATTATCACATTGTTACAGTCACAGAACTAAAGCAACAGGCCACTACAAGGTCCTGCGCCCACGCTGACCACATGTATGGAAAGTGCGCCAGAAGGCCATGGCCAGTTTAAAGTGTCCAGATCCCATATGGTCTAGCGGTTAGGATTCCTGGTTTTCACCCAGGCGGCCCGGGTTCAACTCCCGGTATGGGAATGCGTGCTCCTTTTTGCTTCCCTCCTCAAAAATCCAGCAAATCTTCCTGCACCAGAAGTGACTTTTTGGCCAGCAGTAGAGCTACAGAACCCTGATATGTCGAGGTTCTGACTAGCCCTTAGCCCCTTCGATAGCTCAGCTGGTAGAGCGGAGGACTGTAGGTTGGAGTGTTGGCCATCCTTAGGTCGCTGGTTCAACTCCGGCTCGAAGGAGGTGTTTTTTTCATGTTCCCACCAATGTTTTGGCTTGGAGCTGGCTTTCTCACAGCTGTCAGCAGAGCTTGAATTCGCAGTCCACAATTGGAAGGCAAAAGAGCTTTCCCTGACCGGGAATCGAACCCGGGCCGCGGCGGTGAGAGCGCCGAATCCTAACCACTAGACCACCAGGGAGGGATGGTGGGCTCGTGGGCTGCTGGGCTGGTGGGCTGTGGGCTGGAGGGCTGGAGGGCTGGTAGTCTGTTCTCCTGATAACAAGGTGAGAATGAGCAGACATCAATGCTTGCCACCGTCACATCGAAAACCAACAAGTCTGTAACAATCGGGGGTCTTTACTTTTGGTGGGCCAGTGGCGCAATGGATAACGCGTCTGACTACGGATCAGAAGATTCTAGGTTCGACTCCTGGCTGGCTCGCTCTGTGCTTGTTTTTCTCCGGCTTATTTTGTTGTTGTGTTTTTTTTCTCCAAAGTCCAAAAGAAAAGGCAACTCTCTAGGCATTCTTCTATTTTTTCCAAAAAAAGGCACATTCTGCACACCCATTCCGATGTCTAGGGGAGACACGGACATGCTTTGGTATTGCCATTCGTCTCACAAAATGCAGGCTGGTGGGCCAGTTGATTCTAGAATGAACAATTTCATCGCTACTCTGTAACCGCTTTACTACTTTGAAGGGTGCAATGCCATGTGGTTTTGATGTCACAGGCTTGCCATTTTGAAGCCTTATCACTAATTGCCACCTGGACATTGAGAATAATTTGTAATCTGCATTAAACTGAACGAGCGAATAATCAGCATATTAAAAATTGGTCTCACTTTCATTATTAACCTCACAACATGTCAGTTTTGTACCTTGACAGACCGACGATAGGCAGTTTTTCCTCTAGATAACGGTTGCCATGTGTGTTTTCAGATGCATGACACAAGTATTTTCACCTGGACAAGACCTTAATTACCAGTTCGAGGTATAAATTCAGCAATCACAGGATTCTGGCCAAAAAACTGAACCATGTGTGAGTCAACAAACATGTCCCTTGAATGCATGCAACACTATATATTTCAGTAAACCGTCCCTTCGGATGATTCTTGTATTGCCAAATTATTATCACATTGTTACAGTCACACACCAAAAGCAACAGGCCACTACAAAACCCTGCGCCCACACTGGCCACATTTATGGAAAGTGGCCCACAAGCTTGTGGCCAGTTAAAGCTGGCCAGTTCCCATATGGTCTAGCAGTTAGGATTCCTGGTTTTCTTGTACGCAGCCAGGGGTTGACTCCAGTTTTTCCTCTAGATAAAGGTTGCCGTGTGTGTTTTCAAATGGATGACACGAGTATTTTCACTTGGACAAGAGCTTAATTACCAGTTTGAGGAATCAATTCTGCAATCACAGGAATCTGCCCAAATACACTGAACCCCCGGGTTGAGTGAAAAAACAGATTCCCTGAATGCATTCAACACTATATAATTCAGAAAACCGTCCTTTTGCATAATTCTTGTTTTGCCAAATTATTATCACATTGTTACAGTCACAGAACTAAAGCAACAGGCCACTACAAGGTCCTGCGCCCACGCTGACCACATGTATGGAAAGTGCTCCAGAAGCCCATGGCCAGTTTAAAGTGTCCAGATCCCATATGGTCTAGCGGTTAGGATTCCTGGTTTTCACCCAGGCGGCCCGGGGTCAACTCCCGGTATGGGAATGCATGCTCCTTTGTGCTTCCCTCCTCAAAAATCCAGCAAATCTTCCTGCACCAGAAGTGACTTTTTGACCAGCAGTAGAGCTACAGAACCCTGAAATGTCGAGGTTCTGATCCAGCAAATCTTCCTGCACCAGAAGTGACTTTTTGGCCAGCAGTAGAGCTACAGAACCCTGATATGTCGAGGTTCTGACTAGCCCTTAGCCCCTTCGATAGCTCAGCTGGTAGAGCGGAGGACTGTAGGTTGGAGTGTTGGCCATCCTTAGGTCGCTGGTTCAACTCCGGCTCGAAGGAGGTGTTTTTTTCATGTTCCCACCAATGTTTTGGCTTGGAGCTGGCTTTCTCACAGCTGTCAGCAGAGCTTGAATTCGCAGTCCACAATTGGAAGGCAAAAGAGCTTTCCCTGACCGGGAATCGAACCCGGGCCGCGGCGGTGAGAGCGCCGAATCCTAACCACTAGACCACCAGGGATGGATGGTGGGCTGGAGGGCTCGTGGGCTGGTGGGCAGGAGGGCTGGAGGGCTCGTGGGCTGGTGGGCTGGTGGGCTGGAGGGCTGGTAGTCTGTTCTCCTGATAACAAGGTGAGAATGAGCAGACATCAATGCTTGCCACCGTCACATCGAAAACCAACAAGTCTGTAACAATCGGGGGTCTTTACTAATGGTGGGCCAGTGGAGCAATGGATAACGCGTCTGACTACGGATCAGAAGATTCTAGGTTCGACTCCTGGCTGGCTCGCTCTGTGCTTGTTTTTCTCCGGCTTATTTTGTTGTTGTGTTTTTTTTCTCCAAAGTCCAAAAGAAAAGGCAACTCTCTAGGCATTCTTCTATTTTTTCCAAAAAAAAGGCACATTCTGCACACCCATTCCGATGTCTAGGGGAGACACGGACATGCTTTGGTATTGCCATTCGTCTCACAAAATGCAGGCTGGTGGGCCAGTTGATTCTAGAAAGAACAATTTCATCGCTACTCTGTAACCGCTTTACTACTTTGAAGGGTGCAATGCCATGTGGTTTTGATGTCACAGGCTTGCCATTTTGAAGCCTTATCACTAATTGCCACCTGGACATTGAGAATAATTTGTAATCTGCATTAAACTGAACGAGCGAATAATCAGCATATTAAAAATTGGTCTCACTTTCATTATTAACCTCACAACATGTCAGTTTTGTACCTTGACAGACCGACGATAGGCAGTTTTTCCTCTAGATAACGGTTGCCATGTGTGTTTTCAGATGCATGACACAAGTATTTTCACCTGGACAAGACCTTAATTACCAGTTCGAGGTATAAATTCAGCAATCACAGGATTCTGGCCAAAAAACTGAACCATGTGTGAGTCAACAAACATGTCCCTTGAATGCATGCAACACTATATATTTCAGTAAACCGTCCCTTCGGATGATTCTTGTATTGCCAAATTATTATCACATTGTTACAGTCACACACCAAAAGCAACAGGCCACTACAAAACCCTGCGCCCACACTGGCCACATTTATGGAAAGTGGCCCACAAGCTTGTGGCCAGTTAAAGCTGGCCAGTTCCCATATGGTCTAGCAGTTAGGATTCCTGGTTTTCTTGTACGCAGCCAGGGGTTGACTCCAGTTTTTCCTCTAGATAAAGGTTGCCGTGTGTGTTTTCAAATGGATGACATGAGTATTTTCACTTGGACAAGTGCTTAATTACCAGTTTGAGGAATCAATTCTGCAATCACAGGAATCTGCCCAAATACACTGAACCCCCGGGTTGAGTGAAAAAACAGATTCCCTGAATGCATACAACACTATATAATTCAGAAAACCGTCCTTTTGCATAATTCTTGTTTTGCCAAATTATTATCACATTGTTACAGTCACAGAACTAAAGCAACAGGCCACTACAAGGTCCTGCGCCCACGCTGACCACATGTATGGAAAGTGCGCCAGAAGCCCATGGCCAGTTTAAAGTGTCCAGATCCCATATGGTCTAGCGGTTAGGATTCCTGGTTTTCACCCAGGCGGCCCGGGTTCAACTCCCGGTATGGGAATGCATGCTCCTTTTTGCTTCCCTCCTCAAAAATCCAGCAAATCTTCCTGCACCAGAAGTGACTTTTTGGCCAGCAGTAGAGCTACAGAACCCTGATATGTCGAGGTTCTGACTAGCCCTTAGCCCCTTCGATAGCTCAGCTGGTAGAGCGGAGGACTGTAGGTTGGAGTGTTGGCCATCCTTAGGTCGCTGGTTCAACTCCGGCTCGAAGGAGGTGTTTTTTTCATGTTCCCACCAATGTTTTGGCTTGGAGCTGGCTTTCTCACAGCTGTCAGCAGAGCTTGAATTCGCAGTCCACAATTGGAAGGCAAAAGAGCTTTCCCTGACCGGGAATCGAACCCGGGCCGCGGCGGTGAGAGCGCCGAATCCTAACCACTAGACCACCAGGGAGGGATGGTGGGCTGGAGGGCTCGTGGGCTGCTGGGCTGGTGGGCTGGAGGGCTGGAGGGCTGGAGGGCTGGTAGTCTGTTCTCCTGATAACAAGGTGAGAATGAGCAGACATCAATGCTTGCCACCGTCACATCGAAAACCAACAAGTCTGTAACAATCGGTGGTCTTTACTTTTGGTGGGCCAGTGGCGCAATGGATAACGCGTCTGACTACGGATCAGAAGATTCTAGGTTCGACTCCTGGCTGGCTCGCTCTGTGCTTGTTTTTCTCCGGCTTATTTTGTTGTTGTGTTTTTTTTTCTCCACAGTCCAAAAGAAAAGGCAACTCTCTAGGCATTCTTCTATTTTTTCCAAAAAAAGGCACATTCTGCACACCCATTCCGATGTCTAGGGGAGACACGGACATGCTTTGGTATTGCCATTCGTCTCACAAAATGCAGGCTGGTGGGCCAGTTGATTCTAGAATGAACAATTTCATCGCTACTCTGTAACCGCTTTACTACTTTGAAGGGTGCAATGCCATGTGGTTTTGATGTCACAGGCTTGCCATTTTGAAGCCTTATCACTAATTGCCACCTGGACATTGAGAATAATTTGTAATCTGCATTAAACTGAACGAGCGAATAATCAGCATATTAAAAATTGGTCTCACTTTCATTATTAACCTCACAACATGTCAGTTTTGTACCTTGACAGACCGACGATAGGCAGTTTTTCCTCTAGATAACGGTTGCCATGTGTGTTTTCAGATGCATGACACAAGTATTTTCACCTGGACAAGACCTTAATTACCAGTTCGAGGTATAAATTCAGCAATCACAGGATTCTGGCCAAAAAACTGAACCATGTGTGAGTCAACAAACATGTCCCTTGAATGCATGCAACACTATATATTTCAGTAAACCGTCCCTTCGGATGATTCTTGTATTGCCAAATTATTATCACATTGTTACAGTCACACACCAAAAGCAACAGGCCACTACAAAACCCTGCGCCCACACTGGCCACATTTATGGAAAGTGGCCCACAAGCTTGTGGCCAGTTAAAGCTGGCCAGTTCCCATATGGTCTAGCAGTTAGGATTCCTGGTTTTCTCGTACGCAGCCAGGGGTTGACTCCAGTTTTTCCTCTAGATAAAGGTTGCCGTGTGTGTTTTCAAATGGATGACACGAGTATTTTCACTTGGACAAGAGCTTAATTACCAGTTTGAGGAATCAATTCTGCAATCACAGGAATCTGCCCAAATACACTGAACCCCCGGGTTGAGTGAAAAAACAGATTCCCTGAATGCATACAACACTATATAATTCAGAAAACCGTCCTTTTGGATAATTCTTGTTTTGCCAAATTATTATCACATTGTTACAGTCACAGAACTAAAGCAACAGGCCACTACAAGGTCCTGCGCCCACGCTGACCACATGTATGGAAAGTGCGCCAGAAGCCCATGGCCAGTTTAAAGTGTCCAGATCCCATATGGTCTAGCGGTTAGGATTCCTGGTTTTCACCCAGGCGGCCCGGGTTCAACTCCCGGTATGGGAATGCATGCTCCTTTTTGCTTCCCTCCTCAAAAATCCAGCAAATCTTCCTGCACCAGAAGTGACTTTTTGGCCAGCAGTAGAGCTACAGAACCCTGATATGTCGAGGTTCTGACTAGCCCTTAGCCCCTTCGATAGCTCAGCTGGTAGAGCGGAGGACTGTAGGTTGGAGTGTTGGCCATCCTTAGGTCGCTGGTTCAACTCCGGCTCGAAGGAGGTGTTTTTTTCATGTTCCCACCAATGTTTTGGCTTGGAGCTGGCTTTCTCACAGCTGTCAGCAGAGCTTGAATTCGCAGTCCACAATTGGAAGGCAAAAGAGCTTTCCCTGACCGGGAATCGAACCCGGGCCGCGGCGGTGAGAGCGCCGAATCCTAACCACTAGACCACCAGGGAGGGATGGTGGGCTGGAGGGCTGCTGGGCTGGTGGGCTGGAGGGCTGGAGGGCTGGAGGGCTGGTAGTCTGTTCTCCTGATAACAAGGTGAGAATGAGCAGACATCAATGCTTGCCACCGTCACATCGAAAACCAACAAGTCTGTAACAATCGGTGGTCTTTACTTTTGGTGGGCCAGTGGCGCAATGGATAACGCGTCTGACTACGGATCAGAAGATTCTAGGTTCGACTCCTGGCTGGCTCGCTCTGTGCTTGTTTTTCTCCGGCTTATTTTGTTGTTGTGTTTTTTTTTCTCCACAGTCCAAAAGAAAAGGCAACTCTCTAGGCATTCTTCTATTTTTTCCAAAAAAAGGCACATTCTGCACACCCATTCCGATGTCTAGGGGAGACACGGACATGCGTTTGGTATTGCCATTCGTCTCACAAAATGCAGGCTGGTGGGCCAGTTGATTCTAGAATGAACAATTTCATCGCTACTCTGTAACCGCTTTACTACTTTGAAGGGTGCAATGCCATGTGGTTTTGATGTCACAGGCTTGCCATTTTGAAGCCTTATCACTAATTGCCACCTGGACATTGAGAATAATTTGTAATCTGCATTAAACTGAACGAGCGAATAATCAGCATATTAAAAATTGGTCTCACTTTCATTATTAACCTCACAACATGTCAGTTTTGTACCTTGACAGACCGACGATAGGCAGTTTTTCCTCTAGATAACGGTTGCCATGTGTGTTTTCAGATGCATGACACAAGTATTTTCACCTGGACAAGACCTTAATTACCAGTTCGAGGTATAAATTCAGCAATCACAGGATTCTGGCCAAAAAACTGAACCATGTGTGAGTCAACAAACATGTCCCTTGAATGCATGCAACACTATATATTTCAGTAAACTGTCCCTTCGGATGATTCTTGTATTGCCAAATTATTATCACATTGTTACAGTCACACACCAAAAGCAACAGGCCACTACAAAACCCTGCGCCCACACTGGCCACATTTATGGAAAGTGGCCCACAAGCTTGTGGCCAGTTAAAGCTGGCCAGTTCCCATATGGTCTAGCAGTTAGGATTCCTGGTTTTCTCGTACGCAGCCAGGGGTTGACTCCAGTTTTTCCTCTAGATAAAGGTTGCCGTGTGTGTTTTCAAATGGATGACACGAGTATTTTCACTTGGACAAGAGCTTAATTACCAGTTTGAGGAATCAATTCTGCAATCACAGGAATCTGCCCAAATACACTGAACCCCCGGGTTGAGTGAAAAAACAGATTCCCTGAATGCATACAACACTATATAATTCAGAAAACCGTCCTTTTGGATAATTCTTGTTTTGCCAAATTATTATCACATTGTTACAGTCACAGAACTAAAGCAACAGGCCACTACAAGGTCCTGCGCCCACGCTGACCACATGTATGGAAAGTGCGCCAGAAGCCCATGGCCAGTTTAAAGTGTCCAGATCCCATATGGTCTAGCGGTTAGGATTCCTGGTTTTCACCCAGGCGGCCCGGGTTCAACTCCCGGTATGGGAATGCATGCTCCTTTTTGCTTCCCTCCTCAAAAATCCAGCAAATCTTCCTGCACCAGAAGTGACTTTTTGGCCAGCAGTAGAGCTACAGAACCCTGATATGTCGAGGTTCTGACTAGCCCTTAGCCCCTTCGATAGCTCAGCTGGTAGAGCGGAGGACTGTAGGTTGGAGTGTTGGCCATCCTTAGGTCGCTGGTTCAACTCCGGCTCGAAGGAGGTGTTTTTTTCATGTTCCCACCAATGTTTTGGCTTGGAGCTGGCTTTCTCACAGCTGTCAGCAGAGCTTGAATTCGCAGTCCACAATTGGAAGGCAAAAGAGCTTTCCCTGACCGGGAATCGAACCCGGGCCGCGGCGGTGAGAGCGCCGAATCCTAACCACTAGACCACCAGGGAGGGATGGTGGGCTCGTGGGCTGGTGGGCTGGAGGGCTGGAGGGCTGGTAGTCTGTTCTCCTGATAACAAGGTGAGAATGAGCAGACATCAATGCTTGCCACCGTCACATCGAAAACCAACAAGTTTGTAACAATCGGGGGTCTTTACTTTTGGTGGGCCAGTGGCGCAATGGATAACGCATCTGACTACGGATCAGAAGATTCTAGGTTCGACTCCTGGCTGGCTCGCTCTGTGCTTGTTTTTCTCCGGCTTATTTTGTTGTTGTGTTTTTTTTCTCCAAAGTCCAAAAGAAAAGGCAACTCTCTAGGCATTCTTCTATTTTTTCCAAAAAAAGGCACATTCTGCACACCCATTCCGATGTCTAGGGGAGACACGGACATGCTTTGGTATTGCCATTCGTCTCACAAAATGCAGGCTGGTGGGCCAGTTGATTCTAGAATGAACAATTTCATCGCTACTCTGTAACCGCTTTACTACTTTGAAGGGTGCAATGCCATGTGGTTTTGATGTCACAGGCTTGCCATTTTGAAGCCTTATCACTAATTGCCACCTGGACATTGAGAATAATTTGTAATCTGCATTAAACTGAACGAGCGAATAATCAGCATATTAAAAATTGGTCTCACTTTCATTATTAACCTCACAACATGTCAGTTTTGTACCTTGACAGACCGACGATAGGCAGTTTTTCCTCTAGATAACGGTTGCCATGTGTGTTTTCAGATGCATGACACAAGTATTTTCACCTGGACAAGACCTTAATTACCAGTTCGAGGTATAAATTCAGCAATCACAGGATTCTGGCCAAAAAACTGAACCATGTGTGAGTCAACAAACATGTCCCTTGAATGCATGCAACACTATATATTTCAGTAAACCGTCTCTTCGGATGATTCTTGTATTGCCAAATTATTATCACATTGTTACAGTCACACACCAAAAGCAACAGGCCACTACAAAACCCTGCGCCCACACTGGCCACATTTATGGAAAGTGGCCCACAAGCTTGTGGCCAGTTAAAGCTGGCCAGTTCCCATATGGTCTAGCAGTTAGGATTCCTGGTTTTCTTGTACGCAGCCAGGGGTTGACTCCAGTTTTTCCTCTAGATAAAGGTTGCCGTGTGTGTTTTCAAATGGATGACACGAGTATTTTCACTTGGACAAGAGCTTAATTACCAGTTTGAGGAATCAATTCTGCAATCACAGGAATCTGCCCAAATACACTGAACCCCCGGGTTGAGTGAAAAAACAGATTCCCTGAATGCATACAACACTATATAATTCAGAAAACCGTCCTTTTGCATAATTCTTGTTTTGCCAAATTATTATCACATTGTTACAGTCACAGAACTAAAGCAACAGGCCACTACAAGGTCCTGCGCCCACGCTGACCACATGTATGGAAAGTGCGCCAGAAGCCCATGGCCAGTTTAAAGTGTCCAAATCCCATATGGTCTAGCGGTTAGGATTCTTGGTTTTCACCCAGGCGGCCCGGCTTCAACTCCCGGTATGGGAATGCATGCTCCTTTTTGCTTCCCTCCTCAAAAATCCAGCAAATCTTCCTGCACCAGAAGTGACTTTTTGGCCAGCAGTAGAGCTACAGAACCCTGATATGTCGAGGTTCTGATCCAGCAAATCTTCCTGCACCAGAAGTGACTTTTTGGCCAGCAGTAGAGCTACAGAACCCTGATATGTCGAGGTTCTGACTAGCCCTTAGCCCCTTCGATAGCTCAGCTGGTAGAGCGGAGGACTGTAGGTTGGAGTGTTGGCCATCCTTAGGTCGCTGGTTCAACTCCGGCTCGAAGGAGGTGTTTTTTTCATGTTCCCACCAATGTTTTGGCTTGGAGCTGGCTTTCTCACAGCTGTCAGCAGAGCTTGAATTCGCAGTCCACAATTGGAAGGCAAAAGAGCTTTCCCTGACCGGGAATCGAACCCGGGCCGCGGCGGTGAGAGCGCCGAATCCTAACCACTAGACCACCAGGGATGGATGGTGGGCTGGAGGGCTCGTGGGCTGGTGGGCTGGTGGGCAGGAGGGCTGGAGGGCTCGTGGGCTGGTGGGCTGGTGGGCTGGTGGGCTGGAGGGCTGGTAGTCTGTTCTCCTGATAACAAGGTGAGAATGAGCAGACATCAATGCTTGCCACCGTCACATCGAAAACCAACAAGTCTGTAACAATCGGGGTCTTTACTAATGGTGGGCCAGTGGCGCAATGGATAACGCGTCTGACTACGGATCAGAAGATTCTAGGTTCGACTCCTGGCTGGCTCGCTCTGTGCTTGTTTTTCTCCGGCTTATTTTGTTGTTGTGTTTTTTTCTCCAAAGTCCAAAAGAAAAGGCAACTCTCTAGGCATTCTTCTATTTTTTCCAAAAAAAGGCACATTCTGCACACCCATTCCGATGTCTAGGGGAGACACGGACATGCTTTGGTATTGCCATTCATCTCACAAAATGCTGGCTGGTGGGCCAGTTGATTCTAGAATGAACAATTTCATCGCTACTCTGTAACCGCTTTACTACTTTGAAGGGTGCAATGCCATGTGGTTTTGATGTCACAGGCTTGCCATTTTGAAGCCTTATCACTAATTGCCACCTGGACATTGAGAATAATTTGTAATCTGCATTAAACTGAACGAGCGAATAATCAGCATATTAAAAATTGGTCTCACTTTCATTATTAACCTCACAACATGTCAGTTTTGTACCTTGACAGACCGACGATAGGCAGTTTTTCCTCTAGATAACGGTTGCCATGTGTGTTTTCAGATGCATGACACAAGTATTTTCACCTGGACAAGACCTTAATTACCAGTTCGAGGTATAAATTCAGCAATCACAGGATTCTGGCCAAAAAACTGAACCATGTGTGAGTCAACAAACATGTCCCTTGAATGCATGCAACACTATATATTTCAGTAAACCGTCCCTTCGGATGATTCTTGTATTGCCAAATTATTATCACATTGTTACAGTCACACACCAAAAGCAACAGGCCACTACAAAACCCTGCGCCCACACTGGCCACATTTATGGAAAGTGGCCCACAAGCTTGTGGCCAGTTAAAGCTGGCCAGTTCCCATATGGTCTAGCAGTTAGGATTCCTGGTTTTCTCGTACGCAGCCAGGGGTTGACTCCAGTTTTTCCTCTAGATAAAGGTTGCCGTGTGTGTTTTCAAATGGATGACACGAGTATTTTCACTTGGACAAGAGCTTAATTACCAGTTTGAGGAATCAATTCTGCAATCACAGGAATCTGCCCAAATACACTGAACCCCCGGGTTGAGTGAAAAAACTGATTCCCTGAATGCATACAACACTATATAATTCAGAAAACCGTCCTTTTGGATAATTCTTGTTTTGCCAAATTATTATCACATTGTTACAGTCACAGAACTAAAGCAACAGGCCACTACAAGGTCCTGCGCCCACGCTGACCACATGTATGGAAAGTGCGCCAGAAGCCCATGGCCAGTTAAAAGTGTCCAGATCCCATATGGTCTAGCGGTTAGGATTCCTGGTTTTCACCCAGGCGGCCCGGGTTCAACTCCCGGTATGGGAATGCATGCTCCTTTTTGCTTCCCTCCTCAAAAATCCAGCAAATTGGAGTGTTGGCCATCCTTAGGTCGCTGGTTCAACTCCGGCTCGAAGGAGGTGTTTTTTTCATGTTCCCACCAATGTTTT